>NW_020170401.1:155245-197336 GCF_000524195.1 Echinococcus granulosus
CACAAAGAGAATTCGGCCATTCAATGTGCAAAGAATAGTGAAGAAAAATGGCAAGTTTTAACGGGGAACTGAATGTAAAGGCACAAAGCACGGAATGCAAATGCTTCAAGGCTTTTCCATTTTACCTCAGTGACTTTACTAGATGTTGCTTTTAGAGAAGTGCTCTTGATAAATACAACTGGAGGGTCAAATACGCTTACTGAAGACTTTCCCCTTTTTAACCAGATTCGCAAATAAATCTGTACAAAGTTAACCCAACAAGGAAACCAGTGAAACGATCTCCAAATATTAGTGCAAGCGCCATGTTACTCTGATTAAAAGTTCATCAATTAATCTGCACAGCTACCTCGTTAAGGGTTTTCATCCATCTCGACATAGGAGCATGACAAGTGCGGCATTCAAAAGAGAACGAGATTGAATTTGAAGTCAAAATATAGGTTATCACCCTACAATGTCCATACTGAATGTGTATTAGATCTGACTATGGCTTGCTATCATTAGCATGGCACAACTTACCTCAATCGCTGAATTCCGGTTGCACGATTAATGCGATTTAATTGACTCTTTTCCTGACTGCGAATGGAAATCTCGTGCATTTCTGCACATCCGGCAACGTAGTGAATCTGTTTGAAGGGGTAAAAAAGTTGAAACAGGGCTTATAACACCCCACCAGATCAAGGATAGTCTCGGAGCCAGTAAGACAAAGAAAGGACTCCATCGTACTGGCGGAGAGGAAGTGTTCACACATTAGCTTTCCGGTCACTAAATGTGTAAAAATAATATGGAAGTAGAATTAAAATAAGCCTACGGCAAGGCGCAATTGCCTGATTGTCAGCTGACACTTTCAAAGCTCCAATCGACTTCAATTTGTCCAGAGTATCCAAACAGAGTCCTATGAGAAATTTCAAGGAAAAGAGTGGGCATACTTTTAAGATCCATCGAGGCAGTTGTTTGGAATCTGTTGGAGCCATAGTATAATGGATTCTTTACTAGACGCACAGCCAGATATGTACCAGAAATCCACTGATTTACATCTTGCATACTCTGGATTCGACCCAGTGCCACCTCTACATTAAGATGATCTATAAGACAGGTGTGAAGGCTACGGAGATAAGTTAAAATGTCACTAACCTGCTTTCAACACTCTCAGCATCCTCCAGCCAATGCTCATAGTACTCCTGTGGTCAGAAGGGTTAGCAGGTAACTAATTGAGTTCAGACCTTTTTAGCAGAAGTTGTCATTATCACTGCAGTTGCTGAGGTGCTAAACTACAAACAGCAAAAAAAATTAGAAGCGCGGAAGAAAAACCTACTTGTGGTCGGCCAGCACGACCGATCATTTGCAGCATTTGCCTAGTTGTGTATTCCTGCGTCGATCCCTCTACATAGAGGGCAGTATTTTTTATAATTACTAGGTGGGCTGGCAGGTTGATTCCCATTGACAAGGTGCTTGTGGATACTGCAGAGTGGCGCATATTTAAGAAAAGTACGCAACAAATCTTACCAAGGACTGGTATACAGCCGTCTACAAAGGCCTCTTCTACCAGTCGGCGATCCACTGGACTAACGCCAGCGTGATGGAATCCAACACCTTTGCTTAAGCACTCTAAGAAGTGAAAACAGAGTTTAATTTAAAAATAGCAAAGTTAACCACGTTTGCAGTAAGCGGAATAGTATAACTATTTGTATTCCAAGCCCTAAAGAATTAACAAAGGAATTTCAAAATACCTTCTTGGTATTCGGGCAAAACTAGTGAACAGTAAAAATACTACAAAAACCCACCCTTAAGCAAGCCTCCCGAGATACTGTCGACAAGTTCTTGGCGTATATTCGAACACAAAATTCCCCCACGAGCCAGCCACTCTGCCGTGTTTTCAACGGTTTTTCTGGTAATGCTAAACTGTTATTTAGTCTAAGCTGAAGAGGCCTTATCAACAGCATACGATGAGAGTGGGACGACCCTGGGAGTATGTACGGATAAGCGGTAAAAGTTTCTTAGTGAGAAACTGATCAAACTGGAAGAGAGAACTTTGTGGAGACTTTCTGTAACCTAATACGATCTTTGTGATTGGCACTGGTCGAAACTGTGATCCAAAGCTAAAACAAAATAAGCGGATTCATTGTTTTAGTCACGTTTACCTACCTTCTGCATAAACAGGGACGATCTGGGGTAGATAACCATTGTGCGATCTATCGAAACAAAAGTAAGAATACGGCACTTGCATCGGAAATGTTGGGACAGGTGGCTGTTGCGGCAAGGATTCGTGGATGAGAAGCAAAAAAACGCATTATGACAGCTTCTAAGCAGGCTCCACGAGACTGATCTGCTATCGTATGGATCTGTTTTGGTTTGATGAAAGATAAATTATGAAGCCGATATTAACCTCGTCCACCATTAGAAGTGTAACTCGAGCTACTAGATCTTTCATTCCCTCCTGAAAACGCAGTAGGCTGTCGATTTTCTCCGGCGTTGCAATGAGAACCGTGTGCTGCATTAGTTCCTCTGTTTCATAATGTGGTGAATCAGATGTGAGCTCAAGGCAGGTGTAGCCGAGAGTTTTCAGCTTGTCATGCCACTCAGTCATGCGTTCCGAACACAAGGACTTCAGAGGAGCCACTACAAATATATTGCCTAAATTTCCAACTTACGGTAAAGTGAAATAGGCCTTGTTTTACCAGTCGCTAACTCAATAGCTGGTAAAAACTTGCAGATTGCGAGTTCAAATATAACAGTTTTTCCACTTCCTGTGGGTGCCGAGATTACATAAGAGAAGTCGCTTTGCAATATCTAGCCAAGGTATCGAAAAGAATGATAAAATAATACCTCCGTTGCCATTTCGGCTTGCATATCGTTAAGGGATGGGTGATCAATAAAACTTTTCAGATGAGAGGGTGCTCCGATGTTAAGGGCATTTGTGTTTATTTAACAAATATTTGAAGTTACAATATAGTGAATTAAGAAATAGAGTAGGATCTAATTATAAATTATATGCAAGAGATACGCCGATGCAGCAACGTCAAGCCCTCCTAAGGACCCAGATTGAGGTATACAAAATACAAATAAGTTGGAGAAGGAAAACAAAATATAGGGAGATGGTGAAATGAAACTCATATAAAGCATAGATAAGCTTTGAGCCTTGGGAATAATAATTCCGACAATTTAGCACATGGCAAATAGCAGTTTGGTACTCAAAGGATATGAATATAGCTGAGAGGATCACAAGAATTCATCAGCATACGATATTCTGTAGAGAATTTAAAAGATCAATTAATGCGTGCGAATGAACAAACAAATTAATCAAAAGGTTAGCTGGCAAACCTCCAGCAATTTTGCCCGTACAACTTACAGTAGAGCATAAATTTGAGCAAAAAATTTACAATTTTGTAGATTTTTGGGCTTTTAGGTCGCGTTAAGTTAGTTGATGCAGAAAAGTGTGTGTTGATAGTGATCAAAAGGGATAAAAGATTAGAAGGCATACAGCTAAGCAGAAGCGCAGGTCATGGCATCAAAAGCACAGTCAGAATTATGAATTATTCTTCTCTTGAGCGTTTTTCTTAGGGCTCCTCATGAATCCTCTTTCCTTGTGAATAAAGAAAATCCCTGTGTACGTTGCAATCAATCGGCGGGTATAATAGTGGATTACGTGATGACTTTGCATCTTAGAAAGAATGTTGTTGAATGATGATACCATTTTACGACAGAACGTATTCTACAAAGCAAATTGTGCTTAGGGTAAGCTTGTGAACTCGCCGGTACAAGATTCTAAAAGCTGTTTAAGACTGACTTTATGCTGTTCGTCAAAATGTTTGCTTAAGTGCACAACTAATACCAAGAATATCCTGCTCCATAAATAAAATACAAACGGTATAAAGTCTTTTGCAAACCCTAACAACTTAATTTTACTCTATCAGCTTAAAAATGAGAATTGGAAGTAAGAGAGACGAATGCAATGCTTATGTTGTTTTAATGTTCTTCACAGGGAGAAGGCCGGCGTACGAGCCGAGCCTCGTGACCAAGGCGCTAGTGTCGAGTAACCCGGAGAGTTTACTTGTTCACACGCTCCCAAACTCGTGCATTATCCCCCATCTACTTATTTGAATATACATGTCTAAGCTGAATCAACCCTGGTGCTCAATGAATGCGAGTACCAGGGAAGAGACCATCTACGAGTCCCACCCTACACGACTTTAGTGCTTTAATCGCAAGACTATAACATTTTGGCAACCTACAGAAGTCGTCGTCCCTGTAAAGCGTTACCACAATGCATCTTTCCTAATCGTAATTAGCCGTACCAGTAAGGCAAAATATTGCCGGCGACGAGAAGATGTGGAAGAGAATTGGCATATTTTAAAGACTGAAGAATATAGAGAAGGTAAATTTTAGGGAAAATAAATGGGCCGGGTCATACCCATCTTTAGATTATTAAGCCAGGTCAACAAGGTTGTCACCTATTGAATAAATCCAAAAGTAATTGCTAGCTACTTTGTACATCATGCAAATAAAAAATAACACTGGTACAAGTTAAACTCTGTGGTACTTGGTTTTAATGTATTTGCAAATGAGGTCTGCATTTTGATTGAGCAAATTAAAAATATTCCGTTTGATCGTATACTGCAATAATATGCATGCAAACAAATATCATAAATAAAATTTAAAAAGGGTTTTGTTCAAATCTAAAATTAACACCTAAAATCCTTGCTAAAGTCGTAATGTGCTGTTTGTCTTCAACTGTGTTCCATAGTGTACGCGGTATATACGAAGGCCCTCTTCGTTGTCTTTCTGGCTTTTTTGATCATTTCCTGTCTTTTTCACCAAATTTACCAAGTTTGGTACTCTTTGACTACTAAAATGGAGCCGACTAGCATTGCGCATCGATATGTTTATACAAGAGAGCAACTTATTGAAATCCGACTTGCATTTATTTCTAGTGGTGGGCCTAGCCGATACCCTGTAAGTTCTGTGCTCCTACAATGCCAGAGTTTCTAATTACTATGTTTTTTATGTTTTCTCATGTGTGTCTTGATAGTTGAAATTAACAGACTTAGAGCAGAAAACCATCTTCGTTTAATGATCGAAATGCGCGATAGCCAAGGTAGCATAATTCAGTGTCAGTATTTTAAGTAGTTTAAGTTAAAATTATTTACTTGTGTTCTATTATCAGTGCACCACGGGCTGACACATGTGCCTCTTAATTTGTGCTTTCTTGGTCCAAATTTGTACTATTTTTAATTCAAACATTTAGTTCTCTGTCATTGACAGGAGAAATACCTTCTAGAAATTGGTTTTTTCCGTTGCTTGGAGCTTTTGTTTCCATTCGTTAACGCTTTTTACCGTCAAGACACTCCTTATTTCAGATTGCGGATTCTGTCATATCCCTGGATCCCGAGAAACGAGTACTCCAACGCAAGAGTAAGCCGATAGTTGACACCGCCGTACTCCAAGCCAAATCATCGAAAAATACGGAATCGTTTTATTCTGGGTGAGATTTTGACGGTCACTTATCTTATTACATCTCAGCTGCTCACTAATGTCGCTGAAATTCCAGGGGTGTGGAGATTGTGACATGTCATGGTAGCGACATGACACAGTATTCTACAGGTTGGCGAAGGACTCGTCGTACTTCAGGCAGTGTGTCGCAGTCACCTCTAGACGCTCCCACCTCTCAGCGCCACAATTCTGGTAGTTCGGGCGGGGAGGAGGGCTGCGGTGGCGGCAATGGTAGCGGGGGCAACGGTGGTGGGACCGTACGCCGCGAGTTCGACTGGTCCCTCGGTTGCGGCAAGTGGCGCCATCGCTCCACCAGTGGCTCCGAACGTGGTGCTCATAAGGTGATTTCCTCTATGATTTGTACAACGGCGGGTGGGCGCCATAGCTCCCTTTATGCTACCAAAGGCCTTAGTTTCCTCTTAAATCGAGTTCCACTCATCTTAACAAATATCCTTAAATATAGCTGTACGCATTTTTGGATCCCCCTCCTCCGTTAGGTCCTACTCACGTGGAATAGCTAGTTTTTTGGGGGCAGCGTTGGTATTTAAATACTGTCTACTTTACTCCCCCTTACTGATAAATGGGTTTTTGTCCATGAATGTTTCTTTCTCCTCGTTTTCTATTGAGTGAAGGTTTTTAGACCTCATGTCCCTCCGAGAGTCCCACATATTCGAGGGTCATTTTGACCGTCTCCTAAACCAATTGGAGCACTTTGAGTCGCCTTAGTAGTCTGCCTTTTCATTGCTACCGTGCCTTACCATTATCGCTAATTCCCCTACCTGCCTGCATTTATCTAGATGATGGCTTCTTTTCGAAGCCACTGATTGATCTTTAAGGCGAATTTTCGTTACTGTTTGTGTGCGTCACCTTTTCTACGCTCTCTTGCACTGTTCAACAGTAAGGTTGTTTTCGGGCGTTGCTACGCTTTCCGGTTCTAAGTACCTGCTCTAGGGAATCTCAAATATCGAAGGACTTTTTTAATCTCTCAATAGATTGGTTTGCGCTAAAGCAGTTTTTCCTTTTGTATCTACGGAAGTTTGTTTTTTTTTGGAATTTTTGTTCACCGTAATCTAAATTTGCAGATTGGCCTTTCTTTAAGAGGGGGGATTTTTGCTCAGGGCGTTAATTTGTACAAGAAGCACCACCTTTATTTATTAATCGGGTCTCAATGTTCGTTCATTTGAAGTGCGTTTAGTAGTGTATCGCCTTAAGTCAAGCCTAGGGACGTGGTGAGAAATGCCAATTTGGAGGTTTAAATTATTAGCTCACAGGAGGGCTGGAAGTTTAATGGAGTTGGGGACCAAGATAATGCCATAGCTCGGGTGGACGGACACTGGAGACATTCAAACTTTGTACATGGGTCGTTTTACTACACAGCACTTCTCTTTTGAGTGTCATCGCCAGCGCTCTTTTATCCTCTGTGAATTGTCTGCATCTGCAGGCAAGGAATGTAGACATTGCGATTCATTCGCATTATGAGGAGAACGTTTCCTATTTCATTAGTGGTAAATTGTGTTTGAAGTTCGCGTCTCTTATAAAGCGAACTGTGTAAAGATTGTACCATTTTCTATACTGGGTTTATTGTGTTTGCCAATCGCTTTTTTGTCGGAACGTTTGTTGAAGAGGAAAATAAAGGAGCATAATGCGCTTAGACTATGACAAATTGCTGGAACTCTTGAGCGGTTCGCCAAGGTCTCTTCTCACATTTCAAATCTGGTCTCCCATTTATATATTAGCCTAGCTTCTCATGTCATGAGTCCTTCTCTACTTGATCCTCTCCAGTTGAGACTCAATCCTTATGTTTGCGACCAATATGTCGATTTATGCTTCCAGCATCTGCGTTACTCTTCATTTGACCTGGTCACGATGGCGGCAGTGCCCTTCGCGTCCTTCTTCGGGTCAAGTAGAGCTTTACGCTTGAAAATCATGCCACTTGTTTAACTGCGTACCTTATACCGGCAGTCTTTACTTTATTAAACCAATGAGAGCATAGGGTATTGTTGTTAGATTTCTCTATAATGAAAAATACCAATTCTAGGTGGATGTGAACGCTTAATAAAACCTTTTCATCATCCTTCCCCTCCCTTTTTTGCATTGCAATAAAACCGGTGTGCGCGTGACTGGCGGGCAATAAAGTGCACATGAAACAAGGTTAAATATTTGTCGCTGTTTTATGGTTGTTCCTGCCCCAATTAGCTAATGCATTTTCCTTCGGGCTGATATTCGTAGCGATCCATATGCTTAGCATAAACAGTCCTGATGCTTTGCTTACTCGATAGTCTCGTATACTTGAACCTGCTTTAAGCAACCCTCAAATAGTTCCGGATAATGTCTATCTTCTTCGTGATGGTGGAAGTGATGAATCGTAGGTTGACAAGTTTCCTCGGCGTTTTGAGGGTCAAAGTTGGTTACACCCAGTGAATGAGGCTATGTTGGTGATTTTGAGATGAAACGAATATCGTCTGATTCGATTTGTCTCGTACTGGCTCAAGACTTCGTCAACAACTGTAGAACCCAATCGAAACGCTCTTTCACACCGGCGTTAAGAGAGATGAAGCAGCTGTTAGCTAAATTGTGGGGCTTTGAAAATGACCGCCTCGAAAATAGTTTTACTCTAAGCACAATTCTCTTAAAAATTGGATGAGTCCCAATGTATCTTGCATCTCTACCCCTTCCAGACCGTTTTCTATGCCAGTGGTGGACGTGGTCGAGGGCGTGGCGGCAATGGGAGTGGTGGTAGTGAGGCAACTGAATTCCACCGCGAACAAGGTGGTGGGGTGTTCATGGGTTCGCCGGGGACTCGCGGACGCGGTTTCATGCGTCGGCCCTTCCAACACGGCGGTCAGTCTACTCGTGGTGGCAGGGGTGGTGGTGGTTTCAAGCCCTTCAACAACCACGGGGTGAGTTTTAGTTCTCTCTTACGCCTTGTACAGCGGATTTGGCTTTATTTGAATGAGTTTTAGGCAAGGTTAATTTATATATTACCCAGGGGAAGTAACACACCTGTGATGGCTGCTGAATATATCCTTTTTTAAAGCCTTTGTAGCGTTGCTTTAATGATCTTCCTTGAACCTGATGTTCGACAGTTTTGAATCACTTCTGTGTATCACATTCCGCATTTTTCGGGGCCCCAGTAACAGTCAAGAGCATCAGGAGGGAGAGTAATAATTGGTCACTGGCGTAAGTGTGTCTTGTAAGCCGCTACTTTTGCAGTGTACAAGCTCTTGCCTTGAGGTAAGGATGGCTGCAAAGTTTATGTGCTGCGAATATACTTTCGTATGGCGTGTAAGGATAAAGTTTGTTACCAGGTAGGCGGCAGGGGGAAAAGCTTTCGAAACTGGTTCCTTGAACATTTTATGTAACCACTTCTATCCGACAAATTGGCTTCACTTATAGCTTAGCATAAGAGTTGCCACTACGGCATTGCCTCCGTAGTGCTGTTTCAATATTGGAACTCAGAGACATATGCGTGTTGTCTAGACGGACCACGGGCCGACGGAGGAGGACTTTGAACCCCACGATGAGTACTACAAGCATGAACATCCTCACCACCACCCTTACCTTTCACATCATTACACGTCACACCAATTCCACAAAGATGTCGGATTGGACGACGTGTCTCAGGGTGGCGAGGGACGGTGGAATCATCAAACCTCCACGGCTGCTGCTCAACTGCCTCAAATGTCATCGTCGCAATCTACTGAGCAAGTATGTCTCCTTGTTCTCAGAGTTTTCTCACATTCGTTCAACATGAAGCACGGTGAAACCAATCAGGCAAGATGCAAAATTGAAATCGGGTGAATATAAAGTTAAAGTCTAGTCGGAATTTCTAGGATCCCATTATTTAGTAATTAAATATTGCTGAGTAGGTTTATCTTCTCATTTTGGGAAAGCAGATTAGACCCACCGTTGACCTGGCTTTCGAGTTTGTCCTCAAGCAGGGTGCATATTTTCGGCTTCTAGGCACCCAGCTTTTTGTTGTTAAACGATCGTTGTCTATGAATAGGTGTGGGGCTTTTCAGTTTCCCTTTCACAGGACCGTTGAATGATTTTGATTAACCACACTTTCGAATTTGTTAAGACGAAGTAGTAGCCCAGCGCACTACCTTGTGTAGAACATGGTAGAAGTCTTGGCGAAGATCTACCCCTCGAAGCTAGATGGGTTTGGTTGATTACGCCTCAACCGAAGAAAATTCATAATTTAAGGCTTTATACTTTACTAATTCGTGCGAAGAATCGAAATCGCGAATCAAGTTTTTAATTGCGAAATTGTGAATGTGTGTTTCATAATTGCTTCATTCAACCATAAAGCAACGAGGTTCAAGTGAATAAACAAATTGTGACAGAAAGAAGGCGGATCTGACGAATATGGCAGGTGAACGAGGGGTAGCATTTTGGTGGTCGAACTCTGTGATCTTTTGAGCTGTTGTGCGGAAAGTTAGTCATGAACCTTCCTTCAAACAGATAAAGGCAGGTTTCGTCGATTCAGCGTTCACCAGGACGATATCTTGCGTTTCGACTTTCCCAGATTTGTGAACGATTAGGATATATGTACCGGGAATTTCTGTTCCTAAACCATCCCCAAGAAGAGCTGACTCATGCTTAGTTGAATCACTGTAAGTTTAATCATGGTGGTAGACAATGTTCATCGATGCGAATAATTTGTTTTATCGCTGTTTACAAATTTCTCATTCATAGCTTTGTACATCCGTATTGGGGATAGATTATGACTGGCCAAAACATTCCTGAGAAAGTACGATATTGAGTGGCAGCCTATATCCTCTGAGGTTTGTGGTTTGCCTCTTTAAATACAGACCCACTCCTTCCTTGGTGGTAACTTAAACATAGTGCTTATTTGGCGGTAATCCATTGTCTAATGGGCATCATGTCCATTGAGCTTTCAAAGCCGCATGACTGTACTTGTGTATGACCCCCAGATTGTTTTCTCTTGCGCTCCGCAGCACGGAGGAGGTACGCCACAGCCCCCACCATCACCCTCCAGCCTTCCTCAGACTTGTCAGGCGGCGGTTGCACCGACAATGTCGGAGTCAGTGGCGACGGCGCTGGGTGCGGATCTGGTCACCAAACCCATTAAAGAGGGCTTCTCTTTCATGCCCAACTTCCCTTCCCGTCCATTGGTCGAATCACGAGTACAGGCTACGCCACCACCACCGCCTCCACTTCCTTCGATTCCACTGCAGTCCTCACAATCGAGCTCTACACTGTGGTACTATCGAGACCCCAGTGGGCTTGTTCGAGGTCCATACGATGATGCTACCATGGCGGCGTGGTTCTCTGCTGGCTACTTCCCTATCCAAATTGAAGTGCGACGCGAATGTGATAAGGTCTTCTCGCGTATCAGTAAGTTCCCTGTTGTTCTCGTTTCCGGAGCCGAATAACCGAGATGAGATGAATTGCTTATGAAGTATCACTGCATCATCATTTATTTCCGCGCCTCTATTATCAACAAATGCGAGCATTTTGACTATCCTTTATGTGTGAAAGACCGAAAGATGTTTATTCTAGCAACATATCACGAGACTGCTTTTAACGCAAATCAGAGGCCAGATGCTAGTACGACAGAATCTTCCTTGCATGACTAGCTTTCTTGCACCTTTTTCTTTAAATTTTGAGTAACTTTTACCTTCTTTTGGGAGAAAGATTGAAAGCGATTTTTTAATTGCTACCTTTCAAGATGGTTGAACCTACTACGCCAAAGTGATAAGGCCTTTTTCAAGTAAGCTTCACTCGTTCCCTTGTAGTGCCTAGAATTAAATGGTATTATCTTAACTTTTTGTTGAAAAACGAACATGGTTACTATAGTGCCATTTATCGTTCACAGGTAGGTTCTGTTTTACTCGTTCTCTTCGTTGTCCATTGATCAGTGGCTCTCTGCAGTTTCCCTGGATTCCTAATAAGCCATACCGCCATGGGAGATTTTTTTACTACTGTGCAGAAGACGGGAGGTTGCTGCCACCCGGCGAAAAGGCAACCTGCGGACGCTAAAAGGCTCGTGCACCAATTACTACACGCCTGATTGGTTTTTGTTTTTTCTAAGGGTCTGTCCAAATACGGCTTAGACATTGGTGAATGGAATTCTTTTCTTCTATGTTGGTAAAGTACACTCTCCTTTTGGGCAAAAAAATTTGGTGGTGCTTTTGGCTGTTGAAAGGTAGTCTCACGATTTTGCTGTCCATGAGAATCGGTCGGTTAAAATTTAGGGATTCTCTTTCCTACCTATTGTGAGTAAACAAGTCAAGTGAATGTCTTAACGGTTTTAGCCCTTGCATGTCTGAAGTCATCTTTCCTTGTTAACTTTGGTGTTACGGCCAGCCGATGCGCGACTTTGATAAACCGATATCAATTAACTATACAGGTTCTATTGAGGTCTTGACGCTATAGTTTTCTACCCATTCTTATTGTTTTCTGACCCTTCTATTCGCCAAGAAGCATTCCTACGTTTTCAGGGATGACTTGTAGTTCAATCTTCTCTACAGCGTGTTCATCTTTGTTTTAAAGTCTCATCGGGCATGACTTATGGCGCAGTAGCTACCTTAGGATTAACAAAACTGCCACTATTAATCACAAAGGCGACAATATGACGTCGAGTATTACATCCTTGCATTGAAATCACTCATGAGGTAGGGCATCATGGTAGACGGACCTTCCGTTCACAATAAATGTGGTCATTATTTGTTCAGTCTCTCCATGATCGGAAACAGACTACAAGATGAATATCGAGTGCCAAGGTACCCATCCTGGATGTGCCGGTCCTTCAAATACCGTCCCTTAAATGAGTGAGTCTGTGGTAGGGCCCTCATGACAAGTACAGCCGATTGTAAGTAGTGGGCACCAATTGGCCGAAATGTTGATGGAGTTAGTTCGCTCAAGCGAAGGTGCTACTTAGGGGAACTGAATGCATATAATTCACCTCCCGTCACACTCACTAAATCCTAAACTAGCCGTCTAGCGCTCCTCTTATCAGTATTTTATCAACAACGATTTTGGTTACTTGTAGCGGACTACATAGCCATGCTGGGTCGATTCCCCTTCGTCGGTTCAAGTGACTTGCCGCCCATACTGGAGCATCGTGCAGCGATGCTGGCATCGACAGGGTCAGCTGCGGTGGCACCACCACCACTACCATCCATTGCTGGCATGGTTCCACAGGCACCACCCTTACTGCCTCAACAAATGAACCTGTTACAAACTCCATTATTCCAGTCATCGGTAGCTCTGCCGTCTACTGCTGCTAGTGCATCGATGCCACAGCCACCACAAATTTCTGCTGCAGTCGTTGGTGGACAGTCACCATTGGTCAACCCAAATCAGGTGAGTCCATCGCAGCGATTTTGCTTCCCCTCCCTCTCTCCTCCCTCCTTAAAATTCGATTGGCTTTTCAGTGGTATTACGACGCCTTTTCCAACTTGGTGAGTGAGTGTTTTGGCAGGTCCTATCTGTATGCTTTGCTCCGCAATTTGATTTTCTGTGTGCGCAATTTTTACACCCTGGACTGAATTTTTATACACTTTCGTGCTGACCGTACGCAATTGTTGAAGTGGAGTGAATCCCGGTCGATTTGATGCTCGCATGCTTGCACCAGTGAGAACTTTTTCCTTGAGACTTACAAACCACGTTGAATTGAATTAATGAATGCTGATTCGTCACACATTGGCTCGCGGTGCTGCTCAATCGTGTCTTTTCCCTATGAATGACTAAAGTCGGCGTTCCTCTGAGGTTCCACTTTTTTAGTGCAATTTGTGGAGGCATTGCAACCTTATTTTTAAGAAAATATCACGAGTTATATTCTGGAACTTCTAGTCTTTAGTGGTCTCTTTATGCGCGGAACCAGGAGTAAGCTAACAATCCTGCTCTCTGAATATGGCCTCGGGTATGGAACCATTGTAGATCCCTGTGTAGATTTATCAACTGGAATTGCGTCTTGTGAGGTCTCAAGACAATTTAACCGTGTGGACTACTAGGGAGGGTCGGGTAATAAGTGATATTGCCTCAATCATTTCAGCATTGAAATGAGTTGACCTCGTGTTCGCAATTGATATCCAAGTGAATTATTTAAAAGCTCTAATAAAAGCAGTGGATGCAGTCTTAGCAACACGCTTCGACGTGTTTACTGTTTTAAGGATGATTTAGTGGGAACAGTTTCGAAATATAAAAAATCCAACTGGGCAGACACCATTAAACAGCCTCCTAGATTGGTCAAAAGACGGGGATAAGTCGTGTTCTTGCAGACCACACCTTACTTGCACAACCCATACTGCTAATCAAATACCCGAATGTTTTTGAAAACTGTCAACGAATATTACGGTTCATCTTGTCTAAACCAATGGATGGAAACGTTTTTGCAGGCCGTGAAAACACCTATCACAGCATTAGAAGTGTTTAACTCGAAGACCAAAAATTCCATCTAATGCATCGAAGAAGACGTATCTGAATTTCCGCAGGTGTGCTTGAAAATTACTAAGATGTATTTTTTTTATGACCAACTGACAGTGTCGCTAACATCATCGCCATGAAGGGGGAGCGACGTGTTCCCTTTTTCACTAACACTTGAAACTAAAACTGACCCCATTTTCATCAAGTGCAATGGGTTTTTAGTGTAATATCCTGATTGCGCTTTCTCTTCCCATTGAAGGAGGTAAGCGGCCAAGTGAGTCAAGGTGCTGAATCATCCTTCATTCACTACGGCGATACACGCTCTACGTTACAGGCCTCCAAGAGCATTTTCGATCTGAACTCCCTCACCAAAGCGACGCTGTCAGAGATGGTGAGACTGCAAAGGGACGCCCAACGTCTCTGCGAGCGCGTCTCCGCCCTGGGCATGGATCAGAACCTTCTTGCCAAGTCCTTCGCTGCACTCAGTCTCGGGGCTGTCGAAAACACCGCATCTGCGTCGACGCCGCCTAACATCATAGATTTGCAGCAACTTGAGGCGGCTATCCACAGGCAGCAGCAGGAGGAAAATGAGCAACTGAAGCAACTGCAACAACAACAGGCAGCCATTGAGAGCGTTTCACCTCCACCATCGTCTCCTGTTAAGGAAAAAGAGAATATTAAGGTTGAGGATGATACGGGAAAACTCGCGAAGGTGGAACCTACGCCAGAAAAGAAGCAAGCAGCACGAAAGGATAAGACCGTGAAGGTAGACCAGCCTCCGAAAACACCGCCCAAAACGGAGCTACCGACTCCGATGGCGACGATAGCGAAGAAAAAGAAAAAGAAGTCTAAGGCTGCGGCGGTGGGAGTGGATGCGGAGAAAGTGGTGGAGGAGAAGGAGACGGTGACGATAGTTGCTGGGGCATCTCTTGAACGCGATAGCGACTGGATTGTCGTGCCGTCGACTGGAGCTACATCCCATACACCAGCCCCTGCTTCTTCTACTTCCTCTCAACAGGAACAGGACCAGCAGCAGCAGCCGAAGAAGTCGAAGAAAAAGCGAAAGCCGAAGTGAGTTTCCTCCCCTTCATACTCACAAACGTAATTTTAACACCGCTTTCTCTGCTCAACCATGCATTAACACATCCAAGTATTCTCTTTCAGTTGAAGACGACGAATAAAATTAGTAGAGGAAGAGCTGTAACTTTTCTTGTACATGCTATTCCACTCTGGTTCTAGACGGATATTCAAGGCTTTTTTATATGTAAATTGGTGCCCTGAGAGGACACGACGCTCTATTGTGTGATGCAGCTGCTGCAATTTGTTCCTTGTGTGCATCAAATGTCTGGGTCACTGATACGAAAAATGTTACCCTATCAACTACTTCAATGGCTTAATAAAGCTTCAGTTGACATGTTTTGTAACTTTGCTAAAACTCGCTTTTCCGAGCCCAATTGCTGCTTTCAGTTCATTCATCATGTTACTTAAAGAACCGTTATTTGTCAGATTGTGTGGTTTCAGGAAGTTTGTGTAGTGCCGGTAAGGGCTGGATAAAGAAATGTCCTACATACTGTCCTTTAACTTACCTCTGATCCCGCCAATTTTTAATCACTTTACCCTTGGTATAATTTGTGGATTTGACCAATTTTGAATTTAATTTAGCCCCATTTGCACAATCGTTGCTTACTAATCCTCTCAAGACCACAGAAACATCAATAGAAATGCACTTAAGAGGTAGATGGGACGCCGAAATAACATTCAAGCCTGCCTTTCAAGAATGGCAATGTTTGTAACAACGTGTCGTTGGATCGCCTATTGCCTTTAACACGGATCAGACACTAAAAACGTCATCGTTATTGAGTTTTTTCATGGCCATGGCATTTGTTGAATTCTGACACCGTCACTTTTTCTATCACCCCTGTTTGAATGCTTTCCTCATGCCAGACCGACAGCAAGTGAGCTACAACAACAGGCCTGGGAACAGGAGGAGCAACGACGACGCCGGATGAACGCAGAGCGAATCGCTCAAGCCGAGGCAGAGGCGGCTGCAGCCGCAGCAGCGGAGGTGGCGGAGGCTGCCGCCGCTTCCGTTAAGATATCGGCAGCAGCGCGTCGTCAGCAGGAGGAGGCGCAGCGACTACTGCAGCAGCGCAAAGCCCGTGAGGCTGCTATGCGGGAGGCTGCTGCCAACCTAGCTCACCTTAAATTACCCGCTGCTGCTCGTTGGGGTGCCGCTTCTTCTAGCAATGGAGGTGGTGGTGCCCCTACTTCGATGGCAGACATCTTTGCATCGCAGATGCAGGAAGAAGAGGTGGGTTGATTGCTTGATTTTTACCATTTTATCATTCTCATGCTTTTTGCTTCTATATTGCTGCACTTTTGGATTTGTTCACCGAGGTCGAACCGTGACCCAAAATCCCCTCTGTAATTACCATTGCCAATAATTCAAATACAGGCTATATTTTGCACTTGATGATTTTGGTTATTTTTTAAATCACTCTAAATGGTGATGGCATCTCACTTTTCTGTCCTCTACTCTCTTCAGGATAGAAGTCGTTTATTTCGCATTTTTGAAGATTGTTCAGTGTAGACTACCACGTCATGCTTGAGGGTCGTTTTGCACTTGTGTTTTATTAGAATCTTTTGGGTCGTTGTCTAGTTATTTTGTGAAACGACCTCCAATTTAAAATGCGCTCATTTTTAAATAAAACGTCCGGGATGCGTGTTTAAGCTTTTGATCTAATCTCTGTCTATCCGGCAAGTCTTTGATGTTTCATTTCTGATACTCGCTAGTGGAGGATTGATTCATATACAGTTCTTCGCAAAGGTACATGTCATAATCAGACGTCTTGGTTCGTGATCTCCGTGGACTGGAAGTTTTCCCCGCTTGTTTTGTAAAATCGAATTCGAGCACTTCCAAGTCTTCGTACTTTAGCGGGGAGAGTACCTAGGAAAAGCACCGAATAAAATACCTGACCGGCGTATGCTTCACCATGATTTAACCACTTGAATGACCCCACCTGGGCGCCAGATGGGCGTCGATGAACTAAAAGTTCCATTGGAATCAATCAGCAGGTGTAAATAATTTGCCCTTGGCTAGATGAAATCTACCAGTCCCGGAAATGCCATTAATAGAACCGCATTGTAATCAGTGGACTCAGGTCTTTCTTAATTTCTCACCTTTTTGTGTATGCACTTTTTACGAATGGCAGCGCTTACTTTCTGCTTTTTATTGTTTTTGTTTACCGTTTCATGCGGTAATAGAAGTGGTTGTGGGTGTGTAAGCGTGTATACGCCTATTCGCTATGTTTGCCTATTGGTGAACCTTACCGATTTATAGTTCCTATTACTATTTCTTTGGAGCTACCACTTCTATAGAAAACCTTTTAACGAATGAACTTTTAGCTTAGACTTAAATGCATGAAAAAAAAAACAAATCTTTATTTGTTTGAAAACGGTTGACATGACTAACTGAGGGTGTTCGATTTAGAGATGAGCCCCCTGGGTCGAAGGCTTTCCTTTGCCCCGCAGAAACGCGTTTTTTTCTTCATGCATGAAGTTTGGCTGTACATGGCCTTTCTGCTTCAAATGTTCCTTTTCCTATAACAAGTAACACCCGAATGCATGCCTTAGATCGTAATTAGACATATTTTTTCCCGAAACTGAATGTAGTTTTTAGCGCCTTGAATGATTTAGCTGGCTTTTTCGAATTGTGGGGTTCAACTGATTCTATTGGAACCGCGCTCATCTATCGGGAAACCTGAATTTATATACTTCAGCACAATGGAATTTCCATGGATCATGTATGCTACAGCACTCATAATGCTCGTACTCCAAATCACAACCGGGTACAACCTTATTTTCGAAAAGATCTGTAACCTTTATCCTAATATTTGGTACAACAACTGGCTTATTTCCTTTTGAAGAGTAACATCCACGCCAGACTGACAGACACCTCGATTCTCAGCTATCTGTCGGAATGTTTAGAGTCAATTCTACTCAAGGCCACAACTGGCAATTTCCTTTCCCTCCACTTTCTTTTTCTTGTGGCATTCGCGCTCACTCCGTTCAAATTGCATAAATTCATGGACAAGAGTGTGGCACACAAACGTACTTGGCAGTTTGGAGGCAGAATGGTTAGTATGGTGGTCTTTTTTGTGCACTCGGCCATAAATGATTGACCCTTGCGTCTCCCTCTCTCACGCATGCATCGAGCCACCACACACGTGCATACGTGGCAAAATATGGTGTGGCGTGGTGTACATGGTCAAGTTTGCAGATCTCTCCTGCATTTCTACCTCTCAACAATTTTCATCAGTGGCGTGCTTTCAGACCTCGTTTTGCCCAATGCTTTCCTCCTGTCACCCTCCTGACATGGTGAATCGGCTGACTCGGGAAATGAGTGATGGTGGTGGTAGTGATGGGGATGCTGAAATTGTATTAGGAGAATTCTACGAGAGGGCAAATCACTCCAAGTTATTATGGACTGGGACGCAATCATCGGTGGGAAGTAAAAAAAAATTTAATTTGTGCCTTTAAATCGTCCTGATGTTTGAACTGGTATAGTATTCATCAACTGAAGTGAATGATTTATACCCTTTTTGTACTCCTTTTTAACCCGCTTTTGAACACATAGGCAGATAAGCATCCTCGGTGCCCGAGCTTGGTCAAAAAAGTGGTGAATATGAACTCCTCGTAATGAGGAAGACAGATTGACGCAGTGATTGGTAGCATTTGCACAAATTGTATTCATGACAACCCTGCAGGCTTTCTCTGTGGTGAATCGCCAGGGCCCTCGAGATATCTGAACGCTGGTTAACGTCGCAAATTGTTTTATTGAAATTACGCTACAGCAGTCGGAAATGTCGTTAACCTTAGCCTTCTAAAATGCTATCCGCAATTTAGCTAATAGCTCTTTTTCTACAAACTGCTTCACATGAATGAGACACAACACTCTTATTGATGAGGCATTCAGCTCCGAAAGGTGACGTAGCGCACTTATGAAAATGCTGGCAAAGGAAATGGCAGAGTTTATTTTGGTGTGATATTAGAGGCATTTCCTGTCTTCCGAATGCCAAATTTTGAAGCTCTCAAGTGCAAAATGAATATTCCATTACCAACAATTTTACCTCGAAAAGGTAGAAAAGAGTTAGTTTATCAGTTTTTCGCGTAAAATCCACTCATTTCCTCCTCAGTTTGAGGGCTGGGAGCGGGGGTGAGGTAGGGGCTTTATCTTTCATCAGTGTGCCTCTGCAATCTATTCATTCAGTCACCTTGAGGTGGATTTATTTGTAGTTATAGTATATTTACCAAACTCTGAGGCATCGAGTGCAGAATTCTCTTAAACCATTGCTTGCCCTGTGCTGCAACAAGTTTGTTATAAAAATGATGCATTTTGTTGGTCGCATTCACTTATTACCATTTAAAATTATATGTAATTTATATGTATTCCCGAGTCGTTCCTAACGTTGTGGCAGGGCGTGTCAGTATTTAGGAGAGTTTACTCTCGAATGGAATGCGTGGGGGGGAGAGGGCTATGGGTGCAATTGGGGCTTTATTTTGTCGTGTTAAGCTTGCAACGAGGCTGATCTCAATTAACTTATCTCTCACGTCTCCACCGGCTTAGTTAGATCTCAACTCCGCAAGTGGTAGTTTGGGTCTCATTGACGAAGCTGTCAGGTCAGGTCAAATCGGGTCAGGCTGTCACCATATGCGTATGAGGGAGGGGTGAGTCATGCTTGCAATTTACCATTTCAGCCAGGCATTCACTCTCACCCACTTGCGCCTTCCAAATTTGTTATAGTTTGCGCGGGCCAAGCCTGCTCCTCCTGCAACCTTCGCCTCGAAGTTGGCCGGTGGCTTGTGCGGCTCCGCGTCTTCGACCGCACCCACGCCAGTGGCAACCAAATCAAAGGTGTTTGTACCAGTTGAAGTACCACAGAAAGCACTTACGCAGTCAAAACAGGTGAGGTCGCACGTTTTTGCCTACAATTCAGAAAAACAATGCAACTTTTAAAAAAGTGATATACACCTTGGAACCTAGGAGTATGTGAAAGGGAAGAATCCAACTTTTTCCAAGCTTGTAAAAGCTAAAATTGTTAGAAGATGGAGTATTTTCAGGTCAAAGATCCCGGAGCTTAGGCGTTATCACTTGTATTGTGGAGCACCAGATTTGGTCTCTCTGAAATAAAGCATCATGAGCATGCCTAAGTTGTTAGGCCCATAAACTTTGACCTTTCAGTGATGGTCTTTCGATTAGACTTCAGTTAACCTATTAAGGGAGAAATGAGCACTTTTTACTTTCCATGAGATTTTTGGTCGTGAGTTGAACCTGAAATACTCACTCATGGGCTGGCACAAGATCTACTGAGTTATCATTTCTCTGAGTCCTTTTATCATTAGGAGTGGTGGCAAACGATTGGCTTTTTTGTTTTCCTTCTAGGTTGCTTCTACACCAAAGATGGCTGCTACGATGAGCAAGACGAACGTTATCTCAATTTGGGATCTACCCACCGATTCTAATGCTATCAAAGCGGCCAACTCAAAAAAGACCAAGAAAAAGGTAAGTGCTTCTTTTAACCATTTCTTTTACTGCGCGAGGTGCCTTGATGTCGAGGCGTCGCTACAATACCCATTGGGCCGATTTTGCATTTCTGTGATAGCGTACCGAATGTGCGGTGTGGACTGACCTGAAGTTTAGGTTTCCATTCTCGTTTAGCCCCTTGTCGTCGGAGTTGTAAGTCAACCTAATGTCACACCAGTAGGACCACTTTCAAACATCTTGATGCACTCGCAGGCAACCGGTCCCAAGACTTGGAATTAATGTATGCTTACATCCCACACCCTCTGCTCATAACGGATCTTGGTGCTTAGCAGAACATCGTCTCTTTCCCTTGGGTGTACTTTTGGAGCTGTTTTAACTATGCGGTTACAGTTGTCTCACTAAATTTGCCAGGACACCCGCAGATACAGCTAACATCTAATCTCCTCTAAAGAGTTATATGCGACTTTTAAACACCATTCGTATTCTGAATTAACCTTGCGTATTCCCTTTTAAATGAACCAAGCTGCTCGTGGTGACCTCATCGAGAAACGTTTGAATGCTATGCACTCATTCCTGTCTCCAGGCCCTGTTCCTTCCTTTATACTTTTTTACCAGAAAGGCTTGTGTAGCCAGAATAGGGGAGGCTTGCCATTCCCTCAGTAAAACTTCCTCCTCGCCTTCGGTTCAATTACTTTGGCATGTTGTAGCAAGTGTTATGTGTCCTAGTCGCATCGGAGGACATTATCAGATGCACCCACTTGGAATAATCTTTATTGTCGGTACGCAGAAGGGCCGTAAAAACAGACGAACTTCGAGGAATTTATCGCTCATTTAGCGTTCTTTGGCACGTCAGCCGAAATCGGTGCACTTTTTTTTTGAAGTCGCAAAGGACGTAGGGCCGAAGCGTCTGAAAGTGGATTCATTTTTACGCTTACTGCGGGCACCTACTATCACGTGGGCCAACTCCCTAAACTTAATGAACAGGAGACGGGTGAAATGATTACAGTGTTCTGGAGACAGGCTGTATAGATTTCTTTTCTCTCACCGACAAAATATCTGCTACCTGTGAAGGCAGACAGATAGACAAAACCAACTATCCTTCGGGAGATCAAAACAGCCGATCATTACTTAAGTGAAATTTGTGCGTGAAAAGCACCTAGCTACTTAACCCTTACGAGATTTGAATAAATTGCGTGCCACCAAGGCAGCTCTGCTGTCCGTGTGTTTGTGAAAGAAGTGTATTGTTCTCCAAACACGGACAGGAAAAAGAAAACGCTTCAACCTTTGTTTGAGTGGAAAGTGGAGAATTATTTCACTGGCTGGATGCTCCTTTCAGAAGGCGAACGCGAGCACCCATTTGCTCACGGGACCCATCATCTCGTTGGCACCGAAGGCACGCGCGGAACTGGTGCGGTGGTGTGAGGGCCAACTCTCCGGTTTTCCCCGGCACAATGTCGACATTCCAACTCTCATCTCCCTCCTCTGTGATATCGAGGAGGCCGAAGATGTACGTCCATCCATCTCTCTCTGTCCGGATTTGCGCACACCTTACCAGATTACTCTCCACGTTACTCGAGCCTCGACCTACAAAGGGCGTAGTTTCCTTGAAAATGGCATTTTGATGCTTTTGAGACGAAATAACGACTTTTTTATTTCCAACAATGTTTGATTACACTCCCGCACCACCAATGAGGGTAACTTCTGAAGCGCTCGAATTTGGCAAACCTGAAACATCGACTTCATTTCTTCTCTCCAAATTGACATGGTGGATTTTTTTTCCACTGAGCAAAACGAATACTTTGTCGCCTAAATTAGACTATTCAGAAACGTTTCTTTATGATATTTTATCCTTCTTAGTCGATTTGCTATTTCACATTTCGTTGGCTTATTAAAACGCCCGCACTTGTTGTTAAATTGCTACCTTCTAATCCACGAATAAGGTGCGTTAGTTTTTATTCCATAAGCGTAGATGCACGAGCAAAGACATTGATTCTGACGGAGGGTTCGTTGCAATCACACCACCATGAGTTTACAAGGTATGCCTGGTTGTGTGTCATGAGATCTCTCCGCTGGTTCACACGTGGATGTGGGTGCACCTGCTCACAGAGTATTCGCTTTTCAGCTCGAGTCGAGGCTCAAACATGACCGACTTTTTGGAATGTCGATCTGCCATCTACTGTTACCTTGAGCGTTTCAAACTAGTCATTGCTTTTGACATCCTCCATTTTTAGTGGTGAAGTTGGGTAGTTTGGGCTTGCAGTCTTCAAGCGAGATGGCAACAAAATCGGTTGGTTGATTAAAATTTCTTTGTATCATCTCTTTTACAGTCGGTGCTTCGAAAGTGCCATTCAGGTAGTGTAAAAATGGCCACCGTTTTTTTGCCTTCCAATATTTCCATCAGATTTTGGAGGAGCGCAGGACACATGCTCGCTTTCCTGCTTGAGGTGGCCTTAGTCTCTCTTCCACTTGGTCTTTGTTCACATTCACACCGTCGACCAATTTTCTGCGCATTCTTTCAACACCCATAGCGGCAAATAGTGTGGTGCATTTTATTACCAAAACGACCAGACTCTTATCAGGGAACATCACCTTGGTGATAAAAGTGTTTTGGTGGGGCAAATTGGTTGATGTCGCCCACACGCATAACTTCGAACCCATCCGCTCATTCACGATCCGCTTTCAGTTCCTGCTTACCTTGGTGTCTTAACAAGAACAATGGGGCTTCTCGCTGTTCCACTCACCTCTAGATTTAGCCACTACTCTAGTTCTGCCGTTTGGTGGACTTTATTTGGTCTGCTTTCTTCGACCAACTGCCTCTCGGTTACTCCTGGTTTAGTTTTAAGGATGAGCAGTTGCTCTTCCCCTTCTCCAATACCCTGAGGCTGGATTGATTGTGGCAGGGACTGTGGTAAAGCTGGAGAGCACTTCAATGTTTACCCTATAGACTATTCAGGGTTGATGCGACCTCACCTTTATGCAGCAAGGGCGCTTGAATCGCCGTTATTGTTCCTTTTTTTTTCGAAAAAAACTAGGCCATAGTACAAAGTCCTTTAGTGACCATCACATTTTTCTCATTACAAAGCTGCCACAGCATTTGTTTCGTTAAAATATGCTACCACTCGCGTCACATGCAATTGTTAACAGTACGTTTTTTGCATCTCGACACATTCAGCTGACTTCAAAGTAATTCAGGAGTTAAGTTGCCTATTCTCGTTCTCTCACTCAGGGGGGAGGGGTGCAAAGCTCTAATCTCTTGCTCGCAAATGACGCTCTTCATTGACGTCCTTTTTTCTTCACCACCAATTGCAGGTTCTTGAGTGCATCGAATCATCTTTCGGCAAGTCGCAACGCGTGTCCAAGTTTTCCAAGGCCTTCGTCGAGAAACGCGCTAACCTCATGGGTGCCACTGCTTAAGAAGGTGGATGGGTAGGTAGGTGCGTCTTTCTACAACCTGACTGAACGATCGCCTAATTGCGCAGTTGCAAGAACTACTAGGTCTATCTCATACTGCGTTTCTTTCTCTCTCTCAGCTGGATCGTCATCACCTCTTCCTTCTCTCCAGCCTCCAGGTCCTCCTCCTATCATCTTGGTCCACACTACCATCTAGTTTTGCAGCGTCAACACTGTGTCTGTGTCTCTTTCTGTGAGTGTGTTCTTGTGTGTCTCTGCGTGACAGACACCCATCAATCACTTTTTGTGGTCCAACTTTCCCTTCTCATCTCTTTCATCTTCCTTTTGTACACAATGTAACTCCGGCATAATTTCGCTTGTGTCGCGAAGGTTCACCTACACCGCTCCACTTTACTTCTCGTTCCTTTTTGAATGCGCGCACAGCTTTCTTACTCCGATCTAGTACTTGAAAACGCTCCTCTCTTTTCCTCTCAGCCTCCGACTTCTGAGGCAGCCTGAGCACCACAATAAATCGGGAAAACTACTTTTTATATCTGTATACAATATATTGAAAAACTCATGGTTCATGAACCTAAGCCAGCTTGTCTTTCTTTGAGTGCTTTCAGAACTGGCATCGGTGGGGGAATTGGGTTTGTTTGCGACATGATTCGCGGAGAGAGAGTTCTTGTGGGGAGGAGTTTGGTGCAGTGCTGGTTGAGTCATGGGGTTGTCTAGTCTAAGGCACGTGACAGTAGGTTTTCGCATGTAGCAGATATTTTGTTAAGAAAATAGCTTTATCGGTGTACCGGAGCGGCTGCACTGATATGTACAGCTGTTGCTGGCTTGCTGCTGTAGGTTAGTTTGTCAAATCATTACTTATACCCACAGAAAAGTGCAAATTTCACGTAGAAATCAAAAACGCAGTTTGGCGGTGAAATCAAATAAACACATTATCGTATGAATCTAGATATTTGTACAAACACCATTAAGCATCGCAAATAACTCGAAGCTACTTCAATCAGAATGAGAAATGTCAGTCACTTATCATATCTCTTTGTTTTCTTTAGCTGATACCAATGTTTGCATTCGTGACCCCCAATAAGCGGTATTATAAGATACAATAAGGCCGAATCCAAATAGGTATCAAGCACTTCCGTCCAACCAATTTTCTCACCCTTTCTTAAAATTCGACAGTTAGCTAATGAAGAAATGAAACGGCTTACCCACCTGTAATTTATATTCCTATAACCAATGGAATCGGAACCTAATGTGTTTTAACCTATGTGGAAATTGTGCTTTAGGTTGGTAAATGCTACTTACTAGTTAACAGTTCTATTAGTGAACCTTTTAAAGACACTCAGACAAGTTGGTTTCAATTTTTAAATCCGAATTTAGGCACAATTTCTCGCTGAACGCTCTCCTAAGCGTGAGTTACTTCGAAAAATTCAGGTCCAAAATAATGGTGCTAGATCCCCTATACATGCTTAAACAACTGTTAAGTGCAGGAAAGTATTTTTCGGGAAAATTTATAAGTAGGGAACGTATTACTCTTAGGTGTATCGCTAACACTTACAACCTTTATGAACAGTTGTAGGATTCTAACCCAATAACCTATTTGTTATAAAGAGCAGCAATTCATGGATCCAATCGATGCTTCTGAGTCGACAGGGGAGCAAACAAGCCCTGATACGTTCCAGACAGAGGGGAACAATGAGGATAAGTAAGCTCTTTTTAGCACTGAGGTGCCACAATTTTTGCTCATTATGATATGATTAGGTCGGTACTTTAGTGTATTCTGTTCATACTCTCAGTTTTGTTATGGATAAAGCTATGTGCAAATTATATTTTAATGATCTAAACAGAAGTTGTTACGTTCTACCTTTAGTACTTTTGACATAGATTGGAGCGGTGAAGTTTCCAAATGGTGTGAGGGGCAAATCCTTCGTGAATCCACGGAATCTTTGACGAGGTTGCTTCTTGAACAAGTAAAGGAGCAGCATTTACAGGTCGACCAAATTTTCCTTGCATTATATTTGCTAGTCCCCGTTACTCTCTCCTTAATAGTCTTCCAAATACTAAATACGCCAAAAAGCTTGTCTGTGGTTTTAATGACTTTCATTTATATCCAGCTTTTACAACTTTTCGTTGTACTCAGACGAGAAACTCTGTTGCTAATTCTGCTACGATTTCCACAGATAGTTTTTATTCGTACCCTCTCGAAAAATCGGTTGTTTGGTTGATTTGAATGAATCGTTACAGTATTGTGTTAAAGGTAGAACACTTTGAACTCTCTACGAAATTAAGCAAGAAATATTAGAAAATTGGACATTTGATTCAATGCTTAGTGCGTTAGATTAAAAGTAATCCCTTCTTTGATTGCCTTTGATCAACAGCTTTAAGTTTAAAAGAGTATGCAAAGGGGAAAATGCCTCAGCTGTTGATGAAGAGGCATACACGGGAGAGAATGGGTCCAGTAAGAGTGACCTTAACTGTAAGCTGGTTTTGAGATCTGATGTAATGCAATGCCCCTACATAAGTATTTTAGTCAAGTTTTGGATGCACTCCAACGCTGATAGCAAAACGAAAAGCAATCGCTCATTTTTTGGGAGATTAAAAGATTTATTACCCATTTCTTTAGTAGATAGCAGAAATGCGAGCCAATGAAGCTCGTCATCAATCAAGCATCGAAGATATTAGGAGGAGTTATGACAAGGAGCTTCTCCGTCTACAGACTCTCCTTACAAAACACCAGGTATTAAATCGTCTAATCACCGCTCTAATAGCATTATGAATGAAGTAATCTACTACTGCTTTTGTTCCTTCTCCTTTGGAGACTCGTTCGGGCATCAGTCTTAATGGCTCGTCGAAAGAAGTAAAAGACGTAGGAGCAGAAGAACACGCTAGTGAGGACCCAAAGAGCACATCTAGGGAGACGGAACTTGAAACGGAAATTGATCTACAAAATCACTTGATCGAAGGCTTTCAAAGGGAGAATGAGGCCCTAATGAAGGAAAACAAAGAACTAAAACAGGTGGCTTCTAGCTTCTCATTGGCATTATGATTGCTACAAAAATTTGGTGAAAATTGCTGTTATCTTCATGATGTGATGCTTTTGCAAATTTACAGCATATTTAAACTTACAATCAGTTAATGACTAGGTATGAAAACCTTGAATATCATTAGAAATTATTCCTTGCTTTTTTGTAAAACAACAAGCTACTGAAGACAATAGTCCTGTCATGGCTTTTTAACAACGAGGTATGACGATTATGCGAAGAGCCGATAAGTTGGACATGTTAAGTATTTAGCTATCTGTACCCATCCATCCTATATCCATCTATCCATCCACCCATCCATCCATCTATCCATCCTGTACCCATCCATCCATCCCGTTTCCATCCGCTCAAGTCGATTCTGTTTATTAATGAAACACACATTAACTTAAGTACACCGTATGGAAATTAAATAACCAAACATTCAGCATTGCATCAAGTTTTCATAATCTTCAAGAAACTGGCCTCCACACTCATTCCCTCGGAGGATGCAAATGCTATTGCAGAGAGGCTAGTGCACGAGAACGCCCGTTTGCAAATCGGCTTTCAACAAGTCAAGGATGAACTGAACGCACTGAAGTCCACCCACGAGTCGGCTCCTAAGAACGAAAAGAAAGGTATCGGTAATAATTCCCTGGCTGGTAAATGCTATTCATCATTTTTAAATAAATTTCCTACACAATTCTTGTTTTGAAGGCAGAAAATGTTTTAACCGACGCAGTATGGGGATGTGCTAATTAATCCACTTATTTTAAAAAACCATCCTTTTAAATGAGCCCTCATCTTTGCCTAACTGTTGTTACGTATTCATCTGCACTAATAGCCATGCTTTAGCATTCTTCGAAATAATTCTGTCCTTGATAGTTATTTTTATTCAAAATACTGTTAACTTAAATGGGGGAGTTGACCTCACACTCTATAATTTCTCTAACTTTTAAAGGTCTAGAAATGTAGGTTTTTTATAAAACTCAAGTTAAAATCACTTTGTTTTGTAGAAAATAGCACCCATAACATACAGGAGGAACTGGAACAATCTCTGAAAAGACTTGAGGAAGAGAGAGATCTGAATCGTGGGCTTCAAGACTTCCTGCACAATCTGGAAGCTGAGGTAACCCCATATTTTTCCCACAAGGCACTCTTTTAATAGCTCAAACAAACCAAAGAGGAACAATCCCGCTTACAAAGTCTCCTCTCCACTTCCGATTCAAAGCGGATGAAGGAGGTGAAAGATCGTCAAAACCGCATCGTAACCTTAAATGCGGAACTGAAAAGGGTGCGCCAGGACTATATTACGGCAATGCAACGAGTGCAGGAGAAGATGCGATGGCAAACCAACACCCAGTCCATCTCTCGCCGACACGTGTCCACGATCAAAAAACAGGCAAGGTTCCTTACTACTTATTAGTCAGTAGGCTATTACCGCAAAACGTATTACTGCTGCTCTATGTCTAAGTGCGCTAAATTTCTCCATTTCTATCCCTCTAGAAGCTTGAAATAATGAAATTGAAAATGGAGCTGGAGAAGAAACAATGTATGAGGTCCTCGAAAAGTAAAGTGGAGGTAATTAACATAATTTATTCTAAAACTTCGCTTTTTAAAATTGTAATTCAAGGATTCGTGATTTAACAAACATTTTTTAATATTTAGAATCCTTTCCTAACAACGGTAACAATGGATACTCAAACAGATCACATTCAAGTATCTACGGCTGAGGTAGACCTTCGGTTGTACCGCCTATTTTTAGACACAAACGGCAGTAACTCCAAAAGACGTCCCAGATGTGGCCACTCCTGCCGGTGGGGGCACCGTAAGGCGCTCTTCTTGACAAGGATTTGAATTAATAGCTCGTTTTTACTTTTTCTTCTTCTTTTGATAGGAGCATGACTTTGCACACGGAGATGGTGACACACGATATTCAGCCCTCGTGGAAGAACTCCAGGAAGAATTAAGAGCGTCACACCAGCGTAGTAAACGATTAGAGGCACAATTAAATACCTTAAGTCGAGTCCACATGGCTGTGATCACAGGACGATCTCCTAAGGAGGCCTTAAATTGGGATTCTGGTGTGAAAATGGGAAAGCTGAATTTTGAGGGGTATGTCGAGGGATATATGAAGAGGTCATGCTATAAGGGCAGTGACCGCACGCACTTTCGTTAGAAGTTTCGGCCGTCTTACTTTAGTTTTACCATTTACAAGGAGGTTTTTGGAGTAACTTTTACCCATTTGGAAGGTGTTTTTATAAATATTACCACCACCTAAATTTTTAACCATGTTGATACGCATAGTGGTTTTGTCTCTAAAGGTAATTTAAAGGGCACTGGTCCGGAAATAGGTCTATTACAAGCACAATGAAAAAGTGAAAGTAAAGATGTCGAGCCCAACGTCACTGGTGTGGGGACCGAATTGCCGAAAGAAATTCTTACACAACGACGAAATAGTTCCCTACAATGCCTAGTCCAAGGTAGATCCCTGAGGTTCTGTCCCGATTTTACCCCCTTATTCCGTCTGATTGGCTTTCATAATTATCCTCATATCCATTTGGTAGTAGAAAGTGTCGAAATTCAGTGATTAGTTTATATTTTAATACTTGTATGCTAGAGTGGGTAAAAGCTTGTTTGAATTCGGTCCCGTCCCATTTCTGGTCGTCATACACAAACAAAAAATGTGGTGTTTGCCAAAGCCGACTGAAATTTGGGTGGTTTAATGCCATGTATCCGATCTAAATGTGGTTTCTCCTTGATGCAATTACCTAACCCATCATGTTCTTAGCCGGGTTCGCGAGGTGTCAGACATAACCCATAGCAATAATACCGACAATCTTACACTTAAAGAAGTTAAAAGCTTGCCACTATAAAAAAGGCTTTCGAAAGACGATAAAAGTAGGAAATTGGCAGTACAAGTGGGCTTCAATGCTACCCTCGTACAATAGACCCATATATCAAAATAACTTTCTTCTGTTGCAGACATCTCAACAACGAACGTCCAGTCAACAGCAAGGACGAGTGCTCTGCTTCCTATTGGCGCTCTATTGCTGAAAAACGCACCCACGATGTTGCCCTCTTGAGCAGGGAGATGGACAAACTCACCAACTTACTGACGGAAATTAGCACGCGAAAATCGCTTACAGCAGGCTTGTCTACGCAATCCGCTAAGGGAACTGTTTAGTTGTTGGAAGAACGTTGTTTCAGTGGAAGTAAATTGATCAGGGTTACTAACTTGTCTGTGATTTTAATAATCTGTTTCCCTCGATTACGAAGGAAGTCAAATGTACTTCTTTCGATTGTTTGTGAAACACACATGAAAATCTTTTCTTCACAACCATTAAAATCAAAGCAATGCAATTTCATAAAAGCAGAAAACTACAAATCTTGAATGCGTTAATTATGTCTACAGCATTGGTAAAGAGAAAAGAAAATAGTCAAGTCGCAGGGGGGAACGGTGGTGTCTAGTGCGAGGCCGACCGACATCAAAGGCGATGAGGATGACATTTTTATGTCGTAAGAGCCGGAGATCACTATAGAGCCGTAGATGACGGGGCAAGTTATCCCGTCATCGGGACTACGTAGGCAACCAATTGGTGTATTCGTATTAGCAGGTTATAACTAGGCGGGAGAATGGCAACAGAAATCCCCTACTTATCTGCATGAGTAGAAATAAGATACAAATTCAAAGCACACTATTTGGAAATTGGAGGTTCTCAATTCTTAATGGATAAATTAAGGCTACTGTAAACTAAGCGCCAGGCAGATTAAACAGTCAAGTAGATTTTCTCCGTCCCTCCATTCCTCATTCTTCCAATCTGCCAACTCCCTCACAAGACCCCTTCGCCATTCCTTGCAGATGTGATTTGATGGTCGGGTAGACGCCCGACATGCTCCGTATCCAACGCTTCATCAATACTTTAATAAAGGACCGCTTAACTACTAAATTTATGGGGATGTCATTGTGTGCCTAATGAACCCCCTTTCTTCACAATACCCAGTAGTGGCCAAAAAACAAGGAGTTTGGACATCTAATCAACTAATTAACCAATTACGAGAAAGGTAAAGTGATTAAAAAGTAGAAGCATACTGCAGATGCCATCCATCGCTTGTGCATCCCCAGCCTCCACACAAATCTGTTCCAGCAGTTTGGGACGATGCGAACTTGCCGTCGTCGACGATTAATCCCTAATGCCGGGTTGTGGAGGTGGAGGAGAGAAGGAAATACGCCAGAAGCGAATGCGTCCACCACGATGCGCTACGATTAGGCGTCGACAGTAGACTTTTACATCGCGGCCGGTGACAGGTGTGGTCTAAAACTTTGCTCCCGTACTTCCGCCTGGTTGCATAGGTGTATTGTAATAGGCGGCAGTTTTTCTACTCCAAATTTGTGGAAGAGACGAATGATACGGTGTGATGGTATTAAGCGAAAACCTGTCAGAAGTGTGCCCACAGGAATAACAAAAGCAAACAAGCATTGTTGATGACAAATGGCAATGCTGGAAAGGGCAAGTGTGTCACATTAACACGTCACGATGCGGTGCGACGATCTTCCACCTGCTTGATCCGCTCTGAATTGGAAGTGAGGTAAAGGTTTCGTTAGTGGAATTGTTCCTCTCCGGTTCGTTTGAGCTAGTAAGAGACTGATATGTTGGGGAAAGCATGGAATTAGCTCGACTTCAAGTTTGTGGAGGATACCTCGAAGTCCACGGTTAGGACGTCTCTCTCCCTCACACCTTTTAAGAGCTAATTCTTGTTTTCCTTGTCAATCGTGGGTGCTAATTCACGAGTTAATTCTAGCATTTTTTGATTTTCAAACAGTCTCGAATTATTAATAAGAAATTAGTGAATAATTCAACAAAAAAAGGAGCAAAGCTTCTGATTATGTGGATAGGTGAAATGTCACCACTGGAAATTCACAGAACTTTTGACAACTCAGTTTATCTAAACAAAAAAATATCAGTGATACAAGGCATCGGACTGATGCCTGTTGGATGACGTGTGTCTATGTCTATCTGCAAAAACTAAGATTAACCTAAAAAACTGTGCTATGTATTTGAGGTCAGTAAAATTGTGCAATCATTCATTTCTACAAACGACAATCGTTCACGCCGATAAATGTCACACTCTCCGCGACCATGAGGTCAATCTTTGGGGACAAATGTCCGAACACCCCCGTCCGTCGTTACTTCAACACGAATCCATTTTAGCGTTCTTTTTTATTCCTTGTGGACTTGGATTTACAAGCACCATTTCTGGGTGTAATTTCTTAACGCTTTAATCTGTGCTTTTGGAAGGAAGATTAATTATTATTGCTTCCAATACAGCCTTTGTACATATTTATTGCATTAAAGTGCAAGGAAAATGATGAAAGTTTTTAAAAGTCGCTTTTTGAATAAGTACAGCTTGTAGTAGTCCTTTTAACACTTTTAGATTTGATAATTTAAATAATTACGCTAGCGAATGCACGGCTTTCCACTTTAAAGCAGAAATTACGTACAAGGATTTGTTTCAAAAGGCTGGTCGCCATTTGCTAGAGTGAGAATTTTTTCAAAATCTTTCTCACTACCCTTGGGAGCCAATTCTTGGGAGGACTAGAGCGGTCGGTTTATCCTTGACTCGTTAAAAGTTGATTTCCAAGAGGGCCTTCTCGTACACCAGCCTCTCTGCAATAGCATTTGCAACTTCCAAGGGAATGAGTGTCGAAACCAATCTCATCTTAATGCGTTCTGCCAAATATGCATGAAACCCCTCTACTTATTGCTATAGCAAGCTTTGCTTGGCAATCTCTGTGTTTAAAATGAGGAATAACGAAAAGAGAAGGAGAGCTGCAGCTTGAATAGATTCTCGACTCACTCGATGGGAGTCTTCGTGGCTTCAGCCCCTCACAATCGCAGAAGTGCTGCTATGACTGCTGACGATTAATCCAAGTTTGAGGGTAGGGTGCTGCCACTTATACATCTGCTACGAGTAATAGCTACGACATCATCTACGCTGCCATTGTCGTTGCCACCCATGGATTTGGTAGCCCGACGATCACTTCCACCATTCTTTGACAAAGGTAAGCATCACTACCATCCTTTCCCTCTCCACTTCAATTATTTTCTGGTCAGCAACGACATCTTCCCTTATCTTTGAGAACTATGTCATGGATACATGACAGAATGGGAAGAACTGGTCCAACTCGGTGGAGAGGACAAGAGCAATGATAGCAGCTTCCTAACAGATTCGATCCTCTGGTGGGAACAACCTCCGCATCATAAATGGCTTGTTAATAGAATTCAAAAAATATCTACTCTTTTTTCTGATTAATAAGGAATATACCTGCATACCATTATAATAACATCTTTTAATCGTGGTAATAAGCTTAGTTAACACCGAAAAACGATGTTGCCAAATCCGGCTGTAGCGCCTACGGGAGTGAGGTGAGAGGGGCAAAAACTCAGCATACAAATTGAGTAAATGAGTGGTTGGATGGATAATTTGAAAGGGGATGGATAGATTAGTGCTTTTTACGAACTATTTAAAGGTTTTAACTCCCCACTTGCCTGCATAATCGCCATCTCTGTTAAGGAACCAAGACACCGCTATTGTCTTCAACGACTGGGACTGCCTTAAGATGAATGCACCGATGGTTACCAAAAAAATTTAGAATATTATGCTTGATGATTAATTGCTTGGTGAACTAATAGATGCTCTAAATTAACAAAAATATTAGAATGGCAGCTGCGATTTCTGCCAGGAAAGTTTAGTGCCAGTCCTAAAGTCGACGTAAAGCCTGCAACCGCCTCTTTTATTTCTCTACTAGTTTTCATTAAGACATCACTCTCCCTTTAAAAGCATTTAGACAAATTTTTTGTAGTACGAATTTCCTTTGTAAGTTCGGTTTTGCTGGACGTGTTCTTTAGGACCACGGGGAAATAATCTTCTACTTCAAGGACTCTCAGCTCCTTCAAGGAATTTCTGAAGCATTTACTCAAGTCTTCTTAATAAAAATGAGAAAGTTAGTAGCGAAATTCTTCATGCATAATGCTGTTTGCTGGTTTGTTATCTAACAGTTCGTAAGAAGAGTCTGCAGACGGAGAAGTTCCTTGTCAAAACGCCTTCTAGTATCCTCGATGCTTGATTAATGGTGAGCTTCATTAACTCGTATTCCTGCAATCTTCTAAAAAGAACGGGTAGGTGGTTTTTTTTTGATGTCAGATTTAAAAACTGTGGAAATGTTAGTCATTATAGTACAATAGACCTAAAAATAATTTTATGGTTTGAACCACCCTATAGCTGGGCCTATTCTTCCTCACATGTGCCTCGCCTTCAACAGCTTAAGCACTTACACCTTCCAACAATCGAGGCCAAACAAAGGAACAATTACTTCTACTTCCACGTACCATGCGTTGATTTGGATGCCCTAATTTCTTCTTATTTATATAACTGAATTTGGCTTTTTGCTTGGGGACTCTCACCTTTGTCACACTTTTGTCGAATTCTCTTCAAATAACCTTACTATCCATTTGTTCAAGGGGAGAGGAGGCAGGTAATTCACATTTACAGTGGCACAACTTCTTCCTTCTTGATGCAGTTTACTCCTGAGGTTACAACCATTGCGCCGTTTGGTAATTCAGTAACAGATTACGCTGACACAAAAGTAAATCTCCAAGGTTCAATGACATCTGACGCATGACACACCCGTAAGAGGAGCAGCACTTTGGAAGGCACTAGGATGAAGCACACCACTTTAACTCATTCTCTGTAATCCTGCAATGCATGAATTTCTCCTTTTTTGGCAGTAAGCACACCAAAGAGACACAATAAGAGGCAAGTAGTCTTGAGAGTTGAATTCGCTCTCTTCCATAAAGGAAACGGGCCTACAACTTAAAATACACAGCCATCTGAAGTCCTTCCAAAAAGGTGGTCAGTCATTAAGGTGGGTTTTTTAAAAAGCAAATTGATTTAAGAGCATTTTCTTTAGTCGTTTATCTTTTAGTACTTCGAAACTACATGAAACAATTTGGACGCTTCATACGAAAACTCTCGGGATCAGCACTTTGTAATTTGTATGGCTCACCCTTTGGGGGTTCAACTGGGCTATTTATAACGCATATGAGAATTCATGTTTTTTTTTTCTTATTAAAAAGCGGCAACCAGTACTCATGTGGGCAATTTTGTTGCAAAAGAGATAATTTAACAAGCTCCAAATGAGTACACAGATTAAGTAGGAGAAGGATTTTATAGGTGAATTTGCGAAGGCTGCTCTGTGGAAACATTCAATTTCCTCCAAAAATTAGCCAGTGTTTGGAGTTAGACTATCAACAAAGCTGTGTTGCTTATCGAGGCTCGCATATTCAGAATAGGGAGCCGATTACCTAGTAAGCAGCAAGCCGTGAACATTCAGGTTGCAAACACCATTCTGGGAAATCGGAGCAGAATTAGTGACCCCATTTCTCATCTACATAATTCACAAGGTTCAAAAATTTAGGCATAAATGCAAGTTAGTAAAGCCACCAAACTAGCCTTATTTACATATTTTTGTCTAGAAAAAATTTTAGTGGAAAAAAAAGGCAATAAGAGGTCGGCCGACCCAAAAATACCGCTTGTAAGGGGTCATGAATACATACACCAACAACAGATAACCAAGGCACAGGTGTATAAGAGCTTTTTAAAAGAGTGTGGAATTATCAATCAATCACTTGGTTAAATTGTAATAAGTTCAAAACAACTGAAAAAAATAAGCAATTACGATGATCTGAATTGTTTGTTCAAATTGTTAATTTATATTACAACTTAAGGTATGGAGGTAGGTTGTCACTTTCATGCCTTATTCCACTTTCCTTCCTCAACGTACACTTTACTACTGCGCTGTACCCAAGGACCTCCACCTCTAACACCACCAAAACCATCACCGCCACCACTAGCATCACCAACAAGAAGAACAGCAGAAACAGCAAAGCCCATGCGTTCCGCCATTGACCTCAGATATGTTGTCCTTGACACTCATCAACAGCCATCCACCCGCACAACAAATCATAAACAAACCCACCCACCTACCTGCCCACTTCCTCATTCTCACAACTATTATTGCGGCACCCATCACTCTCTACGTCCGCTACGAATGTCTGTAAGTCAACTCAATGCTCAGCGGATAGACAAAAACGTAAAAACCGAGACTAGAACGCATTGAAAATAGTTTATTAAGGGGTTTTTGGGGAAGAGAGGAGAGGGGGAGGAGAAGAACATCACAGATGGGACACCGGAAGCCAGCCAACGCACATCTCAACAGCACTCTAGCCACACACCAATCCATGCCACCGTTGTGCACAGCCAGGCTCTGGTATGCCGCGTGCCTCCAACTCTGTCTCAACTACCATGCACCGCCACGTCTCTCGCGTCGGTGCAACAGAAAAACGCGAATGCAATCTGCAATTTGGTGTAAAAGTGCCCTTAAACAGAGCCGTTGCAGCGTCCACACAACATCCGACGCAATTTCTCCATCTGTCCGCCCATTGCCACCGAAACCGTAGAGAACACGACCCTGACGTTTGAGGGCATAGACTACGTCCGTGGCAGTGACGGTCTTGCGTCTCGAGTGCGCGGCGCACGTGACGGCATCGCGAATGACGTTCTTCAGGAAGTCAATGATCACACCACGAGTCTCCTCGTACACGACCCCAGAGATGCGTTTCACGCCTCCACAACGTGCCAGACGTCGGATGGCGGAATTTGTGATGCCTTGAATCTGGTCATGCGACACCATCCTGTGACGCTTAACGCCACCGATTCCCAGACCCCTCCCACCCTTACCACGACCAGACATTGTTCGCCTCAATCACGACCACCGCGATTCAACTGCGCTGTATCAACGAAGAGGCTGCGCCAACCGCCTAAGCTATTTGTACCTCCGTGTGTGGGTGCTGCCTTTGCATCACCCAATCAGCACTTCGCTTCAGTCAATTCGAACAGTTCAAGCTTCGTTTTATTTCCATTCATATTACACAAACCATTACTATTTTATTTACTCGTATTGGTAGTGTTTAAATGCATTAAGAGCGGGCACACTCAAACACTGACATATGTAGCTATGATCATCGTGTATGCATGTACATACACAAATACACATCGACAAGTGGCAAAAACAATGTGCACACAATTACCAGAATAAGGTGTGGTGAAGAAACTATAAATAACTGAGCAATTTACAAAATCATATTTTAAGAATAGTAACAGTAACTTTCTAAGGCTGCAAATTTGCATGAGTCCTTTGCAACTCAAGATCGTATTCTGGCAAAAGAATTTGGCCTAAGCTCACTAAGATAGCGTTATCGAGAGAACCGCAGTAGAGGAGAGAATCGGCATAGGTGAGGCAGACAACACTGGCTGTGTGCCCCCTAAAACAGCAAGAAGGGCTGATACGCACACACCGCCAATTTGTTCAAATGAGTAACTCATTCTACTCTGTTTATCACTTTACAGGATTCCAAAATGAAGATACTTGTCTTGTCCCCATGGATCCCTTTGAATTTTGCTTTATTTTTTTGCGAGAATCTGATACAGAAATTGCACCTGGTTGTGCTACTTAATTGTGAAAATAAGTAGGTAGAGTCATAACTATTCTGGAAGGCGTCGAATAAGGAGGCAGGGGGTAACTTCTTAGGTTTTAAACAACACTCTCAAAGTACAATGAACTGTGGACTCTTCAGCCTCCGCAGTGTGTACTTCTACCCCTTCCAAAAGCCTACCAGCCCGTCTGCACCACAATTATAAGCCTTCCATGTCGCTATGTTGCTACATCTACAGAAAAGTGTCGGAAGCTACAGCAGTGTCAAAAATGTAGCCACAGGTATTGGCACAACCAAAATGCTCCTCAATATAGTCTTTTGCAAAGGAGTATCCGTTGTTTTGTGAATAGGAGGAGATTTCTTACTTTCTTCATTAGGCCTTAATAAGTAGCCTTACATAAGTAAAGCGGTAATTACACTATGAAATCAAGGGGCGTTAGCTTAACTAACTAAGATCTTACTAAGATGCAAAGTAGACACCCTTTATTATGATCTCTTCATTGGACAAAAAACGCAGCCTTAAAAACGTTTTTAATCAGGTAGGCGATAGGTCAGCACCTCCTACTATCCAATAGATGTAAGCTACCGAAAATGATACATCTAATCTCATAACACTATGCTATCTTAATGCGATAATAGTGGGTTTAACAGAAATGGAGGTCGTTTGACCGTTGTTTGCAGCCAATTTATTCAATTGAGTTGCGTAATTCACAAGGAATGAGGAAATGACATACTACTGAAACGAATAATCAGTAGTTAGAATAAAGTATGAAGTATCGTTAGAGTTTCCCTCAACTAATCGAAGCGAGAGGGGAGGGTGAGAGAAGAAAACAAAAATTAAAACTAGCTGAAGAAGGCCTAATGTAAAATTTATCTTTTGATTACTGTAAGCTACGAATCATGATCAAATTTTACAGTCGAAGGAGCCACTGCTTTCTGGACTAATAACAAATTAGGAAGCAGGGCCTACAGCAAGTTAGATTGCACATTACACGCATTTACTGCGACAATTAAACATTAGCATAGAGAATTGAGGTGGGAGCATACTTTAAAGCGAGACTCAGCCAGGACCGAAAATAAAATAACGGCACAAATGCAAATAGCACTCATGATTTACCGTTTCGTAGTTATTCGATATTTAAATAAGTGTACTTTGACGCATAATTGACAAGGGCGATTGGTATTTAGCTTCAAATCTTCTTCAAAAATAAACTTTAAATATTCACCCTTGATTTCGCGTGAGAGCCTTAATTAAAGAGCCACTTAATCAACCACTCGGCGATGTTAAGAAGTCAGAGAAAATGTAGGAAAATTAGATGCCACGCATCACCCATCGCTGCCATATCAAAAGCAAATAAAAAATAGCCTTACCTGTAGCTTTTAAATGCAAGAGTTAAATCCAACATGAATGGGGCTATTTGTATGTAAAATTGAAGGTGGATGGGTGGCCCTTAATCGCTAACACTTAACTCATACTTGGTGGTCAATCGGAGTCCGTCTCTAACTTCACCTTAACGCCTTCTATATATTGAAATGATAATGTAAACAGGTAAGTGATGAGACATTTCAGAAAACTTATTTTAGAAACTGCAAAATACAACTGATTGCAGAATCACAATTTACATGCTTTTGGTGACGAAGTGGGGTGCTACTCACTACTCAATTTAAGTAGCATCGCTGTTTCTAGGTGGACAAAGGTTAATACAAATCCCCTTAAGGCATCTTAATGTGCTCCTCACCAACCAAATCGACAATTCGCAATTTACTTTGCATGTTAAGTGAAATGGATAGTTTTTCTCACTGACCAGGAAGCCATCTTCAAGGCCAAGGAAATGATTTATTTGCCCAGGCCGAATAACTTCACAAACCTACAAAATAAATAGGCATTTAAATGTACTGAAATTCCGTTTGAAATCATAAAAAGTCTGTTTCATAAAAGTGCAAATTGGGGTGACGTTGAAGAAATCACACCTGTCAAATTCACGCCATCGTTCTGTGTTGTCACAAGTGCCACCCTAAACAGCTACCCACTCACCCATAGGGTTTGGGCTTCCGGTCTGTAACTCATACAGTTTCACGTGACAAAACTGAGTTTCTGACACCTCTACCTCATTCAAAGACATGGAAAAAAGCATATTGACCCACAAATGGTTGTTTTTGTGTTTTCAGTCAAATGAAGCGTCAAGTATGGAACCATGGTGAGTCAATACTTGTCTAATGTTTACACTCCCAGTTCAACGTGTCACCACCTCAACAATTTCATTTACAGCCTTACAGCCTAACCTTACCTCCATAAAGTGGGTTACTTGCTGGCGCCGGTTTTGTCAGTCATCTGCCTCCACTGGCTTAAACATCCATCCACTGAATTAAGTAAAAAAGATGGAACAAAGACCACTTTGTGATGAGATCCAGACGGAAAGCACATGATATATTCAGGGGAGATTATTTGCCCTCCATTTGGGGTGATTTCGAGGCCCTCAAATGCAGATGCGGCAATTTTCCAAAACATCATGAATTATTAATCGAGCAACGCGAGGCATTTTGGCAAACATCAAGTTGACCGGAAGAAGATAAAGAAAGAAAATCTTGTAGAATACAATCCGACTTCCGTTTAATTCTTAGTTTTACGTGGACTTATCTCACACGGATTTAAACGGAAGTGGGCAAACATCAGAGGACGTTGTAAACAGACGGCTATTGTCTACAAAGTCAGCCACCACCACCGAATGTGTCAGTTTGAATTGTATAGGTCAGACTACTGGGATTCGGTATCCCTTGTTGTGCTTCACACTACCTTTAGTCCATTTCAAGCCTTCGCATCATTAAATGTGCGTAAGATTTGGTGGACGTGATTTGAGATTTTCTGCTGCGCAAACCAGACTTAGCGCAGTTTCGAGGTCGCAGAAGCATCCCCTTCAAATGAGTGCTGCATTGAGAGTTACAACAGCAGAACACACATTCCGCATGCTGATGCATTGCCATGCATTCACAATTTTGGATGACAATGACGAAATGTGCTGCTGCCTGTAGGTTACTCTAATCATTAAAAGTCAAGAAATTGTAATCACTTTTGCCAGGTGTGATGGAGAAACGATTGAAGTACATCTGCATCCATTGCGAATGTCGTAAAAATTACTTCGCACATTGGCGCCAAATGCCCTGCATTAAGAGACGACAGGGAGATTTCAAAGACAACCACTCAATCAATCACTTTTTCATGCACGATGAGAATTACAGCCTTTGAATCGCATCATTATTTGCTCTCAGTTGTTCCACTCACCACTCATGCAACACTTCTAAGGCCACACTGCTTCACCCAAAGGGGGCACCGCTTCATGTGTGTGAATCGGCGACTGCAGACGCAACGGCTCGCTTGGTGTGGAGCAAACAAGTTTTGCACGAATAAATCGGTCAAATGGAAGAAAATCCTAGTCTTAGTGAGAAGACCTCGTCACCGCACCTCAGCCATTGATTGGCACCTTTTCTGGTATTTGACAACCACATGCGGGAAAATAATAGACAGTTGGAAAACGAAAGTCGGGAGAGCAAAACTTGCCCAGGAGACAAAGGGTGTTTCCAAAGACAATAGTTTCCTTGATTATGAAATTGCCAGGCATTTTTCTGGTTGGAGAAGGATCATGCATACTGAAGTATTAAAAGGCGCTCCCAACGACCGTGTTAAATGACCTCAACTTAACCTTGTTTTGTATTTAATGTAATATCACTTGCTTACAAAAACTGTGAATATGGAGGAGGTTTTTTGCATGAAAATTCTTGAACATACCATCAAGGGTAGAAAAGTAGAGCAACAAGTAACAGTTTACCAGCCATGAACTACTGCCTCTTGAAACTCTTTTAGGTCTGAAGAAACACCATTCGACCTCCTCCATGATTACCACCCATCATCGTTGACAGTCGCCCAAATCATGAAGGAACCGCATCCAGGCTTTACCTCCTACCTCATTCACCCATTCGGTTTCAAGTTGGCAAATTCGGAATTTCCAGTTTGTGTTTGTTACTATGCGATAATCAGCATTTCTCGTGTAGCATTCAAAACACTTTTCGGAGAACTATAAATGGATTGAGCACGTCCCACATTTACTGCAAGAGAAAATTGTCTCATGAATTTGATTTGCATTGTATGAGATTCAACGGGACACAGTGTCCGTTTGTTTGGCTGATGAATGTGTTCGCAACGCTGCGATAAATGATTAAAAGGATACATTCTGTTCCACCAGCTCAGCGAATGAGCCAAGAGAGGCAGCCGAGTTGCAAATAAGGTGGTTCAAGTGGACCAACAATGCAACAAAAACCAATCCCAAAAAAGAGGTATTTAAGCAAATTTGGAGATGTGGTTGTAAGTTTCAGCGGAAGTCACGCAGCAAAATTGGGGCAATTCTCTTTCTTACAATCGGAGTGAAGTCCTGATGGCTGTCGTAGACATTCGAATTAATTCAACTGCGAGTATGCCCCAATACCAATCACCATGACTATAATGCCTCGGACGACGTTGCATTCTTTCATAGCCCATCATGCAATCAGAAGTGACCTAAAATGAAAGATGACTGAAGAAATAGTTGACACATAACCGAAAGGTTTGAATAAAGAAATGTCTTTAGTGAACCACTCATAGTCATGTCCTTCCTTGGCAGGCATCCCAACAAAAACAACAATAACAACAGCTGTCC
>NW_020170401.1:197436-213944 GCF_000524195.1 Echinococcus granulosus
TATTTGTGCTCGATTACTAAAAAAAGGCACGAACAATGTTGCGTTCTTGACCTGGGAGATGGAACATGCTTACATCAGGCTTGTCGACGCAATCCACCTAAAGGGAAGCATTCATTTGCTGGACGAATATTGCTTCGGTGAGGGAAAACCGATCAGGCTTCCTGATTTCTGCGTGATTTGAATCATCCAATTTCGGTACATTCGTTCTACGTAACAACGCCTCCGCTATGAAGGATATCAATTGTATTTTCTTCTGTTATCTGCCAGGTACATAGCAAATGACAGGTTGTTATACAATCATCCCTACAATCATTAAAAGGAAAACGACGGAACTTCATAAAAAACAAGAAACTGCAAACGTGTTCATTCAGTCTCTGCCAAATATGCCTAGACGAGGACAGTACAAACGACAAAATGCACAAAGCATATCCACAGCATGGCCAAAGAAAGGAGAGAAGCAAAAGTCAAGTCGTGGAGGGAAAGGTGGAGGGGTAGGGGGAGGGGTGTCCAGTGCGAGGCTAACTGACATCAAAGTCGTAGAGGATGACATTTTTGTCGTAAGAGCCAGAGATCACCACGGAACCGTAGATGAGGAGGCAAGTGACCCCGTCCTCGTGACCGCGTAGGCACCCAATCGGTGTGTTCGTGTCGGCACGCCATACCTAGGTGGGAGAATGGCAACACAATGTTTCCCACTCACCGCAATGATTTGAAATATGACACGTATCAGATGAGCACGAAGTGAAAGCTGGAGATTCTCAATTCTTTAGAGAAAGTATACGACTATCGTGGATGAGGAGTCAGAGGGATTAATCAATCAGTCAGGCAATCTGTAGCCACTTTCTTCATTTCTCAGGTTATGGCTGGGTGGTCGGGTGGACCCCCTTACCCCTTGATGACCTTCGACCATCATTTTCAAACGTTTGTTTTCTCCCCACACTGGGCACTCGTGCGCATGTGGAGACAACACTGCGTACCGCAGAAACGCATTCCGGTCCCAATACCCAACAATGACGAAACACCCTCCCGACCAGTGCTATGTTCTTTGCCAATCAGCTGTATAGGCTCAGAGTGGGTACTTCTGTCCCAAAATGGAGGAGCAACTGATTTGTCAGGGTGAGGTTGTCACAAGGCACACCCAGAAATGACTAATCACCACTACTACTTTCCAGAAAAAAAAAACGAGTGCGGAAAAGTGCCTATGCACGGAAAACATCCCCACTGTACACCCTCTCACTCATCGTCTTTGGAAAGGTGTAAGACGCCGTGTAGTGTTTTCTTCCGAGAATGGAACATACTTGCAAGGAAATACCAGTGCTTTCTCGCCAACTATCAAGTGGATAAATCTGAGCAGCAATTGGATTTGTCCGAAGTTTACCCCACACGATCTTAGGAGTGAGGTTTGGGTGGTAAATGAGTGTTTTGGAGGAAACCAGTGAGGAATATGCTCGTTCACTTAATACAGGGAGTAATATGGCGGAACGGAGTTTATACGTCCATTAAATGCCATGGCCACTGAACACAACAAATCCCTACTCCTTCCATGAAGGCATTACTCGCCCCCATCGAAGTATACCAAAATGGCTCCTCCACCATCAAAGCATCCATCTTATCCACACACACATTTCGGATGCAATGAAAGGAACAATGACGCAATACGGAATCATATAGGAAAAGAACAAAATGCCTTAACGAGGGTTTGACAAGCTACCAAAACCAAATATGGACAGTTAACCACTCAAGTAACCAGACACAAGAAACGACCAGTTATGAATGAGGCGGAAATCTACCTTGATAGTCTGATCGTCACAACCACATAGCAGATGCCATCCGTCTCCTGCCAGGCATCGAATCACCGCACCCGTCGATTGTGCATTTTCAGCTTCTACGCACAGCTGTTCTAGCAGTTTGGGACGTTCCCAATTCAGCGTCGTCGTTGACGACAACTTGTCCACCATAGCAGGCTGCAGAGCTGGAGGAGAGTGAGGAATACGCCACACACAAATGCGACCATCATGATGCGATACAAAAAGGCGTCGACGCTGCACGTCTAGATGGAGACTGGTGACCGGAGTGGTCCAAAACTCGGCTCCCGGACGCGTGCCCGGTCGCACGAGGGTGTAGTAACAGGCGGCGGTCTTCAGACTCCAGATCTGTGCAAGACACGAATGATAAGGGGAGGGCTCGAAGCAGATGAAATCGACTACAAGTATACGCACTGAAACACCAAGAAAACAAGCAGCCTCTATGCTGATGACAATGGTAACGACAGAAACGGCACATTTGTCGCATTACGAGGAAAAAAGCAATTACAATCTTGGTCGCGAATTTCCACATTGTTACGGAGTCTCATGCATCCAAACTTTTCACCTACGTGATGCCTAGGGATCTAGTCTTTGTAAAGATGCTCTGATGATGTTTTGCCTGTCTGAATTCTAAATTGGCCACGCGACACTTCAAAGTGGACTGAAACTTTGCTCCCATGAGGATGGCCCGGGACTTTGCTAATGGCGTCTAGTCTAATAGCCTCTCAAAACTTCTGCTCGCTGATTCACAAAACCGACATCTAGACCAACTTCAAAACACGTCCGTGGAGGTTAAACTATCCCTGCATGGAGAAAAACATGGAATTTGCCCGAAAATTCCACGGCCCATCAACATCAGTACAGATTACCATGATGTACCAGTTCAGACATTGGTTTGATCCATGATGAAAAATGGACGAACGTTTTTGGCCACACAACACATTTTGCAGTTAATATGTCTATGATTAACGAATTCTTAAAATCACAATACGTACAAAGTAATCACGCGGAGAAATGCATGCAAGAAATTGACTTTGTAAATAAAGCTGGCGATTTGGCCAAAAGGATATGGTCTAAACTCACTCGAACGGTGTTGTCGAGAGAACCGGAGTAGAGGAGAGAATCGTCATAGGTGAGGCAGACAACACCGGCTGTGTGCCCCCTAAAAAAACCAAGAAGGAATAATGCACACACTGCCAATTCTTTCAAATAACTACGGAGTCGCCAAAACTATGGATAGGTGTCTTGTCTGCAAAAGGATCCCACAGAACCTTCCTCTATCATTTACTGCCCAATCATGCTACTGATTTGTGAAAACAAGTAGATCCCATTACAATTCTCATTGCAAAGGATACCAGTCATGAGTCAAAAGACGACTTCTTCAATTTTAAAAAAAACACTCTTGAAACACACTGTATTGTGAACTCGCTAGCCTACGCAATCAGGACTTTTGCCGAGCACCATGGATTTCCGCCTGCGTCCAAAATGCTACCAATCCTACCGCGCATCACTAATGCATCTTCCATACAGCTACGGTTTACTACAGCTTCAGCGAAGAGTGGGCGGAGGGCTACAACCGTGTCCGAAACGCAAACACAGTTCTTGACACAATTGAAAATGCTCTTCAACATAATTCCGTGTAAAGAAGTTTTGAGCGTTTTGAGAGTGGGTATGCGAACATATCACTTCTCCCTTTTCATAAACGTAACTTCACAATTTTCACGAACATGAGGGCGTTGGAACAACACGTCCGATTACCCTCCGCGAATTGGATGTAACGATTCCTGTCAAGAAAGGCCAACTTCATTTTCACAGCAACATGCTATTTCAACGCAATGACAGTGGTTTTTGAACAGATGAGAAGTTCATTCTGCCCTTTTCCTCAGCCAACAGATTGGATAAAGTCGTGTACATCACAATGAATACGAAAACTAAAATACCATTGTAACAAATCACAGGTAGTTGCGCCAAAAAAAGAAGATGCGTTAAATAAAAAACTGCTGACGGAAGTCTTACCGAAAAATCGCCTTTTGACTACTAGAAGCTAGGTCCCACAGTCGAATTGTGCAGTCGTAGGAGCCACTGATGGCCTTCGTCGAATCAGCCTATGAAGTAAAAAGGAAAAAGTAGCTTAACGTTTAGCAAGCTCATAATTGTCAGCGACTGTTATTTTAATCCTTCTATGGGTATCTTTTGCGTGAAACCACTGACACGTCAGCAAAAGGTGGCATTGCCACACCAGCGAACCTCGATGCGACAGCTTAATCAGTTATAAACATAGACCAACATTTTAAAGACTCCATATATGGCAACTGTGAGCCTCAAGTCGCATCACCACATCGCGCACTCATGAACACCGTCACATAAAGTGAGAAATTCCACACAACTAAATTAGAACATTTATGGTGAAAGCAGAATAACGAGAGATGGTTTCGCATTAATCGACTGGAAATTCGTTTAAGTGTTTTCTTAAGTAGTCTTGGCTTAGATCCGATCCACTCGCCGACTTCAGTGATATTGTGTACCAAGTCTTCCCTGAAGTCGTAATAAATTATCCCGGTAATGGAAAACTAGTGTTGGTGTCAAGAAGGGCTGCGAAGCTGTGGACTTGACAGAGAGTCCCTACGCCATTCGGTGGAGCTCTAATCACAGAGACTGAAGATCCTCGTGTAGATAAATACACCGTCAAACAAAAGAATAAAAAGACACGTCTGCCACCATTCCGATTTTAAATTTCTAGATGGCCTCGTTTAATATTCGTCATAGCAATGGCTGGACACCCAAGATTGTATCAGGTGATTCAACAAGTTCCCGGTGTTATCAACATGCCTCACTGAAATGTCTGCATGCAACTCGTAGGTAGGAAAATTGTAAAACTTCGCTGTTTTGTTTACTAGGGTTAGAGAGCCTAGACATTTGTCAGTCCTTCAATACCCTTCACTGTACTCTGTACCAATTTCGCATGAATACTTTGAACCTCCCAGCATTTATCACAAAATGTCACTTTAACCTAATACGTGCGATTTCAGTTTGTCTGCTTTATGCATACAGACAGGAGCTGCTCTTGCAGTAGCCTGTCCACAAGAGCATAAAGCATTTTGATAAGGTGTGGTGGCACACCATACTACCCAGAAGTGATTGGAATAAACAACTACAATGAATTTACTGATGAATGACCAAATTGTGGTGGTGGTGGTGGTGGCTTTCGTATTGTAAAGCCAAGTGAACGAACATATCATTGACCATGACCAAACAGTCAGCTCACTACCCACTTCAAGCTTCTGAGACGCAAACCGCTTCGTGCCCAGAAAAGAACAGAGTTGAGTTGTTCACTTGCTGAAGGCAAAATAAATGTGACTGAGATTTCCACACAACTTGATGCCTTTAAAACTCGTACAACACCAACAACAGCTTTTTCCTTGGAAGCAATTTGGGTAGTAAGGACCAGTCGGTTAGTCAGTCAGTGGGAAGAATCCCATGTTCCCATTCTCATTCCTATGCAGCACAACCCAAACGCCTCACAGTCCGCGGTTCTCCAAGGCCACTCTGTAGGAAGGTATGCACTTTAAAATGCGATGGGATGGGATGACGATAGATCCTCACTTCATCATTCACACCCCTCTGCCAATGTTTCTGAAAGCGCCATGGATACGTACCGCCTTTTATAGTATTAGCTTTAGACGGACGCATGTCGTGAGTGAAATCTAAATCAAAGTGCTTTTGAAAAAGAGAAGTGAAGCAAGTAACCTGGTAATTTCATTGACGATATAGTAAAAATGGTCCACCTGAGTAACGAACAGGCGATAGCAGTAGTAAAGCGAAGTCATCTACTCCACGAAAGCAGAAATTTTTAACTTTGTGCAATAAGGATTCTAACGAACTAACAAGGAAGCAGAAAACAGGTCAAGGCCTCACCTCTGAGTTTGCAGCGCGCCACAAAATTAAGGGTTGAGACTGGTAAAAAAGTGGACTTTTCACAGACGTATCACCTATTATTCCACATTTTGTGTGAAACATGCGATCTCGCAATTCATGAGGCCTCTCATGGGGATCAGGTGGACCATGTTCTTTCACCTGGCAGGTGCTAAAAGCTTCAAAACAAGCATACAAAGAGGATTATTTTACGACCGTAGTGGAGAGGTAAAGGAGTCCTCAAGAGGAGCCTAGAATGCAATGGAAAAGGCTCACAACGAATATCCGACAACACAAATTCATGTTGGAACTTTGAAAGCCAAGTTCATGGCATGCTCTTTGTAACGCAGTAAATGCCAAATGCGAAACAGGAATAAAGGTAGGAAACCTGATTAACAACTGCTGACAATAGTCAATTGTTAGAAATCGCAGTAGACGACGTCATATCGCATTCCACCACACCACCCAAGGAGCTTCACAACAATCTATTTTTACGCGGCAAGGATGGAACAGTCACAATGCACAAGGCGATAAGTGGAAAATTTTAACACCTTGTATTTTATTTCAGCAACTATTTATAGGCAACCGCCTTATTGCAACACCCCACGTACTCCATCAATTCAGTCTCTGTTTAAGAAAAGATGAACCGGCGAACTCACTAGGTCAGATGAAGCAGTAGTACCGTCAAATTTACGCAGTGTCCAAATCCCAACTGCGTGGGCGTAGTAAAGACCACTCGCCAGTGGGAGACTAGACTAGGCAGTTGGGAAATGATGCTGAGACAGGAAGTTAGAAGTAGGTTTCTGACCTTTGAAAACAAAGCAGTCTTATAAAGAGAAATTTTTAGTCAGCTTGTGACTCAATTGAGAAGCGCGCATATCGCAATGGCGTTTCATTTAATAGTAAAATAATTCAAAAAGTTTGCTATTTGGGATATTCTGTGAATTTATTCAATCATCTCTTATTTTCAAGCAGAAACGAAAGTTTCCTGTTCAAATAGGGCTCTGATTCTTTAAAAAAGAATTCAATGGCAATTTTATCACCAGAACCACTCAAGTTGTTTATTCACACCACCTCTGAGTGGTGCAGTGTGCTAACACACCTTGTCCGAATGCTACACACATTAGGAGGGAGATTTCTGCGGCCTTGGATCCAAATGCAACTGGATGCATGGAACAGACAACCTCGAATTACACGCATTAGGTCAACGTGACCAACCTTCATTGAAGCGAGGAGATTTAAAGTAATACAGAGTACAGTGAAGACGAATGTCTAGGCTCTCTAATGCTAACAAGCAAAGCAGTGTGTTTCACAAGTCCCCTCCCTGCACGTTTCTACTAATCATTTCAGCAAAGTGTACTGAAAACCACAAAACTTGTCGAATCACCTAATACACCCTCGGTTCTCCAGTCACAGAGTTTAAATGTCGAATCTTGTGTGCTCAAAAGGAGCCCGAAAGAAAATAATATGGAATGATTTAGAAAGCCTTAATCCGGATGTCAGTACTGGTACCTTATGAAGAGATCCTACGTTTCACTGGATACCCCACTCAAATGAATTTAAGGGTGGTCCACAAACCCGTGCATGGCCATCCAGCAATCACGCACATTGATTTGACCCTCTGTTTAACAGCACATTTGCCCTCACGGGATCGTCAGCATCCAAAGCCAGCTTCACTAAACAGCATGGACCTTTGGCCAAGTATATGGCTTCCCAGTTCTTCTTGGCGCTAACACACCTTCTTCACTGTCGTCATGGCCTATTACGACGTCAGGAAAGACTCGGTGCACCACATTTGTGAAGTCGAAAGGTGCATGAGATCAATCTGAAGAATAATTTGGGTCTTGCTTCATGCTTTCCAAATCTCATTGTTAGTAAGACAATGACTGAATTTATGGAGAATCAGTGTAGGAAGATTAAAACAAATACTCCTAGACTTCGAATTTTTTACGGTAACTGGGGATGCAGTGGGTTGAAGCTTCAACGAATCTTGATCACTTGCTAAATAGGCCTACTACATTTACTTTAGAGTAAGATGGTGTGTTTGGTCAAATGCTGACCATGAAACTTCGTCAAACTCGACTTGATTCTTTCGCCGAATGCACAAAGCGCGACATTCAGAATTGTCGACAAGGAGTACAGCACATACCATCGGTAACAGGTAGTATTTAAAATAGGTAATTTTAGCAAATAGGGTCTTCAATCCTGTTTCGTGGTTAGCTGCAATTCACACAAGGACCCATCACGGCCTAGACGGAAGAGCAACCACGAAGAGCGCTAGGAACGAGGGAGGGAGCAATATAGCAGAAGTGTGCACGCACCTTCAAGAGATGGTATGGCTAACTGAACTTAATAAGCCTTCAACTCTTAGATTAAAACAATAACCCAACTCATCAAAACGTGTCAATACAAAAACATTTTTGATACAAGAAAATGAGGAATGACGTATTTCCTAATCTCATCAAATTGATTCCAAGACATCCATCTCTCCACGCATTTTGAAAAAAAAGAACTCTCGCTGACCAAGCTTTGAACGGAGCCGCGAATTACTAACACAAAAATTCCGACGAGAAAAGTAACAGGGAATTACCTGGACGCACCGCACCGTGTCAAAGTGTCCCTGTAACGTGCCAATGCATGTAATCCTCGACCACTCAAAAGTGGACGAGAGACGCCACAGTTTGAGACTCGTATCCACCGAGCCCGAGATGAGTAACGCCTCCGGTGGCTCCCACACACTCGGAGAAAGAGGAGTGACGGCAGGAGAAGTAGGAGAGGCGAGAGCAGGAGGCAGGGGCAGCAGCTCCAAACACCGCACCGCACCTGAGTGACCCCGCAGCGTCTGTGCCAGCCAGTTGGCGTTTGAGCACACTTTCCACACACAGATGGTGGAGTCAGCGGAACCACTGACGATGCGATAGGCGTCGTAAGCTAAGCAATGCACGGCTGTGGGGGGAGGAGAGGATACCACGTATGAAGTTGTGGGTTGAGCTCAAGAGGGAAAAATGGGTTAATATTGCGAAAAGGTGTCACAAAACATCTTGTATAGATACTGTGATACCATCTTAGGCCTTTGAAAGAACCAATGCGGAAGCACAGAGAGCAGTTAGAAACATCGAGAAATGTGCCGGACCAGTAAAGCCATGACTAGTGAACAAATCACGATTAGCTAGAGCAAAACTGAAACTATTTATTAACTTGAAGATTCTTCCTCTTAACTTAGGTAAATTATTGCAAATAATCACCGCAACTGTGGAATAGTTTCAGTTTCAACCAAAAGTTCCCCAAAAAGCGGCTGACATTTAGGTTGCACTAGCATTATAAAATCAGTTAATTTTAAGCGAACCATTGCCAGTTTGTCCCACGCAGTTTGCAGTAAACGCAAAAAGTGGGATTTGCCAAAGTTACCAAGTATGGGAGTATTCTCTCCGTTCTTAAATACAATTACCCGTCTTTCGTTTCCACACAGCACTTAATTGTAATTGACTCAAGTACTCTTATGGTGGTCCACGCAGAAGGGTGATCAGGAAGAACCCCAAGGACAACACTCGAGACAAGATGAGGACCACGCAACAATACTTGTTTAGCTATAGATGTTGTGACTCGGCATTTTCTACTCCGATAATAAGAAGCCCCTAGTGCTAGTCTTCCCATCCCTTTCCAAATCCCCATACCTTAAAACGGCTTCAGAAGTGATTCAATTGCTAAAGCACAACACTGAATGATGGTTTAAATAAATAACAAAGGAAATGACTCCACTTGCCCCCTGTATGTCCAACAAATCGTCGAATGCGATGTTTCCCTTGCTCCCAATTTTTGCGAACCTGATAGCGCCATTTAAATTTTTGAAACCACTGAAAAGGAAATGCAAGTGGACTTATTTCGAAATCAACACATCACATTAATCACAGCTATCCATTGAGACAAACAACGCACATCCACTCCATCGGAGGGGGAGGAGACATCAGTGGTAGTGGTGGTGTCGGTGGAGGAGGGTAGATTAGGGAAGAAGAAATTCGCATTGCGACACTCCAGGGGAGGTGGGAAATCTGCGTCCAGATTGGGTAGCGACCACTCAGGACTGCAGCAGAGGCGTTGAAAGAGGCGGGGATGGTGCGTGGCCCGGTTCCAGGCGCGGTTGACCTGAGATGCGCGCATTAGGCACTCTGGGTGCACGACAGGACAAAATATCTTAATGGTGCAGTGGAGTGCTAGTAATTAGTGGGTAACTGATCGGTGGAGAGTGTTTCGACGGCTGATAAGGATTCTTACAACCCAGCAATTGAATAGAGAAGTTGAGCGGTCTTTATTTACTGATGCTTACCCGAATTCAGTAGCGGATTCAAATCTCACTTACAAATTTGCTAACGCATGGAAAAAGATAATTTGCCATCGCCCAAAGCGATCCTAGCACATGTTCTGCTAGAAGGCAAAAATTAGTAAAAAAGGTTTTCAAATTTTTAGGAACAATTAACCATGAAAATCCAAACAGAAAAGAGCGAAACAGCAGAACACTAAATTGCATTTTACAGAAACCATTTTTCAATGTTACAAACTGCAAATTGAAAAACGAAGATCACAGTGAAGGCGTATAGAGTACATAGGTGTTACATACTACTGATCTCACAACTTCAGTAGCAGGTTGGATGTATGCTTTTAGAATTGACACATCGGAATGGGCGAATTTACATTGTAGGAATAAAAATATAGATTGAAATCTTGTACGATTTTAACTAATAATAAATTGCGGATTGTATGAATACGAAAAGTAATTTAAGGACAGCGGAAAATGGAGACAAAGCACATCACCACTTAATTGCATGCCATACTTCGATGTCATCTCAAAAGGTGTCACCAACAGTTATTTGGTGACCTACAAGATTAGGGCTTCCAGCTCGTAATTCACACACACTTCAACGAGAATAAAGTGACTTTTTGGCAAACATATCCCAATTAAAAAAATGAAAAATCCAGATCAAGCCGCAAGTAGTTTATTTATTGGTGCTGCTCAACTAAAGCCTAATTTTAAAAACTTGGCGAGTCAACAATTGTCTAAGGCTTGCACTTTCAGTTCAACGTGTCACGGCCCCAGCAACTGCATATTTATAGCCTTACAGCCCACCCTCACTTCCATAAAATGGACTACTTGTAAACTTTGGTTCCTTCAATCACCTGCCGACGCTAGCTGAGACACACATACATAGGATTTGGTCGAAACAAAGGATCAAACATTCACGCCTTTTAAAGGCCAGTTTAAAGGCACAGAGGGAGAGATAATATGACCTGCGGAAGGTAATTTTGTGATAAATAGGTGTTGATTAAACAGTTTTCCAAAAGACCGTGAATTATTTGGCACGAAACGTGAGACATTTCAGAAAACACCAAGTTGACCATAAGAAGATCAAAAAACATCTTTTAAAATACAACCTAACTTCCGTTTCACCCACAGCTTTCACGTAAGCTTATCTTATACGGAGTAAAACGGAAATAGGTGAACATTAGGGGACATCGTAAATCGATGGCCACTGTCCACAAAGTCTAGAGACAACGTTAAATCACCACAACTTCAGCTTTCTTTTATAAAAACACTGGGATAGGATGAAATTTTGGCAATAACATTGCAATATGTACGAGACGGGACGTCGTTTTTGACTAAATATTAATCGTTTGGGAAAATTGCGTTGATTAAAGCAATATTTTACCAGGAAATGCTTGAGTATACCAAAATGGTTTGAACAATTGTCGTTAAAAATTCCATGCAGAACAAAAAACCATCAATTGACGGTTTTATGTCTGAAGAGACACAATTCATCCTTTGATATGAATAGCACCCATAATCGTTGATAATCTCCCAAATTTCAAAGAAACTGTATCCAGGTGTCACCTTCGATTTCACCAGCTCATTTGGAATGAAGTTGGGAATTGGAAGATCTTGTGCGTGGTTGTCACTACTGTGATAATTAGTATTTCATGTGTCATCCGAAGCCATTTTTAGGAAATCATAAACAGATTGAGCACGTATTTTACGCAACGTAACCAAAAAATGCCTCGAGAATGCGATTTGCGTCGTATGCGATCCAACAGGATACAGTGCCCACAACTGTTCGAACATCAATCAACGAATAAAACACTTGTTTGGTTGGTGGTTATTCACAATGCTGCGACAAATGATTTTGAGGATATACTTCAGTCTAATTGTCTATTTTAACTCTTTTAGTAAATGCTGGAGGAGATTATGATGGTTCAAATTGATTAGCAACAGCATAATTTGAAGTAAACACCATTTCTGAAAAGAAAGGGTTGAGTGAATTTAAAAAAATAGGTTATAAGCCTTACCAGGACGGAGATAGCTGAAGATCCGGAGAACAAGTTCCAGTGGAAGCCACTTAACAAAGTCATGGCAGTCTTCTTTTTTACAATCTGAATGAAGTCGTGATGCCAGTCGTAGACTTTCGAAGTGATTCAACCGCAAATTTTCCTAAATATCAATTATCACAATTGTAATCACGGATGACGGCACATTCTTCGTAACTCATTATGTAATCAGTATAGCCATGAAAATCAAATGAGATTCTAGATGTAACTGATAATTAATTGAAATTTCCACAATAAGTAACGTTTTTAGTGAATCACTCACAGACATGTCTTCCAGTAAGCGATGCTTCTGAGAAGTGGAGAGCAAATGACAAAGTTTTGACACCAACTAAAAAGTCGTTATGGAATGCCAGTAAACATGCACTTATTAGTATTTAATCTGAGTTGTAAACTAAAGATTACCTGGAATGACTCACTTCCATCCAGTGTGACTTTGACATCACGTCTAATTTCAAAAATAAAAATTCGAAAGAATACTTACTGTTCGGAATCCGATGACTTCGGCTTAAAACGCAATTCATAGAGAAGTGATGGTCCATCCACCTACGATAATGAAAGCAAGGAGATTTTAAGTCTTTTGCGTGATATTAGCAAACATGGAGGTATTGAAGTGTACCTCAACTGAAAAACATTCGGAAAGGTCAGGTATGCCAGGACAATGTCGTTTTGAGCAAATATTCATTTTACTTGGAGCTGAAAAGAAATCCAGATGTTGATTATGAAAAATCCCCGAGGTGTAATAGGATGTCGACAATGAAAACACCACGATATCAATAAGACACACAATGCCAACAGAAAGAGACTTGACCGAACGGCTAAAAAACGCCTTAAGACAAAAGTATTCACATTTTCTTACCATAATAACTTAACCAAGTTATGCATGAATTACTGGACCATAGTAAACACTCAATGCTAGGTTGCAATCCATAAGCAGCCATAAAAGAATTACTACATAAAGAGCAAGATTCACTAACTTCAAACTACACCAAATAAACTGTGCAAGCGTCAGATTAATTAGCAAAGAATTAATTTGGCATAAAAATACCAGCATGACGAACTAGAACAAACCCTAAAGCACTAGAACCACAGGTTAAATGCATCCGGCTTCTAATTGGTGGAATGATTTCTAGGACAAAATGTAGCATTAGCATATGCCTATTTAAAAAATTTATTCACTTTTATGCCTGCAAAAGGGTTTAGCTTTTAATCATGACTTATTCACATATATTTGAATATTTTATGTAAAATCAAACGCCTCTTATGCTCCTGACTCATTGAACTTTGTACTATAGACCCAACAGCGATTAGTGTGAAATGACTTCCTGCTAAATGCGAATTAGCTAGTGTACTCATTTAGTTCATCGCAAATCGTATTGTAGCACCTCAAGACTTTCCTAAAAACAAAAAAAGGTATTGTACTCGGATAGAGTATACATATTCGACATACAGCCCATCCGGCGAGGTACAATAGACAAGGCACAGTAGTTCTTTACAAATGCCGACAGTTAAACAGACATCCAGTGCATTACAATACAATCCATATTGTTCGTAAATAGATTGTTTAAACCATCATTAACGCCAAGCATACGGCACATTCGCAATTCAGGGCTTACAGTGTAGGGCCCCGGGTCATACCTGAAGTCACAAGAATTCCTAATACTGTGGCAGAATACACATTGCCCATTTTGTGCTGCATCGTGCGTCTGTTCCAAAGTCTAGGTGACCAGGCATACTATGGAGGAGTATGTATTGCAGGCGTGCCGAATGGCGAGGCTACCAGCTATAAAAAGTCTTTTGTTAACTTGATGAACACGAGATCGCAACTATGAATTAATCAGGGCCCTAGATATTCCTACATAGCCAAAAAACTCCCTCGAAATCCACGCATAAGCAGCTATATTTGTTTAATTTTCTATAAAATTGGATGAATACTGGTGGGAGTGTCTTTTTCTCAACCTCACTGGCCTGCTCCGCATTAATATCACCTGACCATAAATTGAGTCATTGTAATGTAATGCTTGGATGGGTTGTTAAAATTCGCGTTTTGGTTATGCGGGCAGGTAAGGCTAGGCCACTGTAGTTCCCCTCTCCAGCATGAACTCCGGGTTATGCGGGTAGCCTTACAGTCGTCCTGTATGTTAGTAATAAAATTTCTTCCCATGGTATTATAACTTCGCACGTTTTCAGCATTGGCAGCAGCGGCAGCAAGTAAACTCTATCCTGAGGAACGACAAGCCTTTTCTCCATTACCAAGTGCTGATACTCATTGTGATGGAAAAGCATATGCTGCAGATGGAAGAGCCTGTGATGAACCCTAACAGAGGGGTCGAAATGACGTCCACCTACGTCAACTGCCCTAGTCACATATTCTGCAAGAATGGTGTTAAGAACTGAATCGACGTCAGCTGTGAACCATCTGGAAAGTCCGTTACGGAGTTGTCCAAGGCATGTCTATGAAGGTGTCAATAAAGTGAGCACCAATACCTCCACCGCTTCACTGACTGGACAGAACCCAGGTAGATAACTAACCGCTGGCCAGCACTGAAGTTAGAAGAAAGCGGGAAGGAGGAATAGACACAAAACTTTGCCTCTACGAGACTATCGTAGCCATCAAATTTATTAGCTGACAGCGCTTCTAGGTCAGTGTCCCTAAGGATAGTCTTGAACGTACGTGGTGGTCAATGCATTCCCACTTCTCCTAATAATGTTGCCAAACAGGACGAAACTCCAGGTCTAGTGGAAATGCCAAGAGAAATCAGTGACGCTGCAGTCAGACAGCGTTTCAGTTGCACCCAAATTTGATTACTGAAGAGTTTTGATTCACGGGTGTCTTTCGCACAACACCGATCACGTTGTGATGGCCGACGTGGGGGTTAAGAAAGGGGCACACCGAAGACGACGCGAAAAAGAGAGGGCCACTATGTAGTGTTTGGCTAGTCTGTTTAACCTTGCGTTTTGGTTACGCGGACAATTGGGTCACCCACCAGTGTGCTTCCACTCGCCAACATGGCCTCACGGCCATGCCAGTAGCTCCGCAGGCCTCCTGTACGTCAGCAAAACATTTTCTGCCATAGTTCCCTGACGCCTTACGTCTTCAAGCAAGACTAGTGCGCTGCAGCATTTTAGTGGTTTCTCAGTTTTATTCGTTCATAAAAATTGTCTCTTCGAATCGAGTGCTCCATGAAATCAAAAATAACTCAGAAATATTCAGTAACTTTAATGAAACTCCAGATTACTTTCCTTTGCCGTTATCTACAAATCACCAATCTCTTAAAAATGGATAATTTTTCTTAAAAAACGTCCACAAACACCTTCCACAATGACGCAAACACGTAAAGCACGTTGACAGTTGGATAGTGTGGTGAGGAGCAGCAAAACAACACACGAGCGACGACGTCTCTCTTTCCCATTGTTTGTGTGTGTGTGTGTGTGTGTGTGTGCACAATTTCTCCAGAACGTGACAAATTGCCTCCCCACTAACCTGGCAACTATTTAACCATTGTGTTGTCGCTTTCTTCGTGCCCTAATCCCCAAATTTTTCACTCCACTTAAAGCTCACACCACACCCAACACACAGGCTTCGCAAACATAGTAAAGTCCTTCAAAATAATCCAGTGGCTTCCATCTTCCGGTTAAATTTAGCCAACACAACCTCCTCCTCCACCTCCTACTCCTCCATAATCCTCCATAATGCCGATGGCAAGGACTGCCCTCCCATTGGCCACATCTGTCCAACACACTTTATTTCCGCAACACCCACCTTATGTGCCACCTAATTTCTTCCTCCATCTGCCACATTCTTGAAAATCAGAGTACACATGCGAAATGCTGTCCTACAGCAAAGCATGGTTTAATGTGCATTTGCTTCCACAAAATTTACACGACAGCAGTATGAGTTTGTGAATACATTAAGGAAGGGGTGAAAGAACTGCAATTAACATCTTCTCCGTTCAAGTAATCTTTGTATTCTACTGTGTTTTCCCACTTATGCAGGCTTATACTGCGAACCTTGTTTTTGCAGAAGGTTTTGTCTTGAGAGATTGAATAGCCTGCCTGCAGCTCTCCTCCCTCCCACCTCTGTCCCACTTTCCTTTCCCATCTCCCTGATCCACTTTCCATGGGGTGTTCGAAAGCCAAGAGAAGGTGCTAGTTAGTACTCGGGCGATTATTATCAGATGCATACAGGAAATGGGGAGACGGTGAGGGATCAGCTTGACAGCGTTGTGCTGATGGACTTGTCCCAGGTGTTTCGAAGGCGGAGGAATTGCTTATTGCATTACCTTCGAGTTGCACCTATGGAAGTCAAGTGGCGAGATCCCAATCGAAGTCAGGCTGTGTAAATGTGTTTATATTAAACACTTCCGTCTCCAGTCCACACGCACATATACACACGTACACACACAGCGCTCGGTTACC
>NW_020170401.1:214044-217214 GCF_000524195.1 Echinococcus granulosus
TGAGGTGGTGAATGTCTTAGAGGTGTAGGGTGGTAGGTAGTGTACTAGTAGTTGGCAAAGTGTTTCAGTACGTTCCTTTGATTATTTGCTCGAGTCTTCTTAATAGTTTCAAAGACTTAAGGCTCCGTTTTGTGCTTCCGCTGGTTGGCATGGCCTCCAGCCCATTCCTATTGTCCAGGCCCCCTTATGTACGTCAACATTGCATATTCTGCTCTAGCATTTTGTCCTCTTTCGTCCTCAGGAAAGTCTCCGGACTCTGCTTTTGACATACGTCTCATTTTTAAAATACCCACTTTCACTTTGTTATATAAAAGCATACTTGCATTGAAACCTTTCGTAAAAAGTGGGTTTATTTGGAGGTTTTCCTTTCTATTCTGAAAACATAAGGTATGGAAAAGAGTGAAACAAATTTGAAATAAAATTTCTTCCAATAATATTCCCGAGGTGACCATGGTGAGGAAGGGGTGTCTTTTAACACCCGCATGATCCATATAATAAGGGGGTAATAAAATTTTATTCACCTCTAGGTAATCCCATAATCCCTTAGTTGTTTAATTGTACATCATTTTTAATGGCCGGCATTTTAAATAAAATTCATTACAAATAATAAGTGTTAATTTCTTTTAAATCCTGTCACTGCTCCGAGTCTCTTTGGTGTGGAAGGCAATGCATTTACTGCCAGAGTGCCAAGCCTAAATTAATGACAGCTGTTGGAGTTGAGTATTTAACGACGCCCATCCAGTGTCATGGCGTTCCGTCCATGTTGTCAGTGTTACCGCCGCATCAAATCTTCCGCAGCTTTATTATAAATCTCCATCAAGATGCATAAATGCAAGGATAGCTTCACGGACAACTCCGACACTGTTTATATTGGTGGAATTTACAAAACGGGATTGTTGCTATGCGGGTCTGTAACTTAGTTACCGCTTCAATGTATATAGGCATTTCAATTCGTTCAATACTAGCGTCACATGTACGTGACGCATTGGTTTTTACTTCACTCTTGCAGCACATCGGTATAGTAATAAGCTGCAATAAGTCGTGCTGTATTTAGACAGGTTGAAGCTAGGAAATAAAACCGATGTAAGCACAATATGTCGGTTTCTTCAACATTTTTTTGGACAAAAGTGAATGAAAGATTGGGGGATTTATAAGTGCTGTGCTTTAAACTTGCACTGAACACAGCAAAGGCGGAAGGAGGCCGAGAGTCTTGTCTCTGATTCATTTGATCGCATTTTTCTAGCTGGTGAGCTAACCATCATCATTTTAGGGCTAATATTGCTACAATGGGGTAAAGTTGACTAGAAGGCCTGTTACACTACACCAAATAGTAGCAGCTTCTAGCCTTCCTCTATTTTTGATGGCTGAATAAGCATCGGCAGCACAAATCTCCCTCAATCTGTGTGTACAGTACGGGGATGGGGTTCCCCCTTGAACAAGGTGTCTATAACTGGGTTGGAGCTTTCGAAAAAGGCCCCATTACTGGTGTGACAGCAGCAGAATGTTCCCGACATCACTTAACGAGAAGATCCTCGGCTAACGAAGAAAGAATGTAGAAATGGGTTCACGAAAACCGAAGGATGACAGTGTTAAGGATTGCAAGAAGACGAAAGACTAAGTATATTCCATTTTAAAATGCAGTTTAAAAGCAGTTAAAATTGGTTGGATACTGTTTCTTATCTACTTTTCGTTCCAGCAGCTAGAAGTACGATAAGTAATGAGTCTTCAAGGCTTTTTCCTGGATCTGGATTTTCAACTTGAAAATGATAGGTAAATAGCTTCTTGACAATTTATATTGCTTATTGGTAAATATTTATTCCAAAAACTGATTGGTTGGAAAGTCCTAAATTTGAAAAAATGTACATATTTATCACAACTGCGTAAAACTGTAATTGTTTGCTTTAAATCTCGGTTCTGGTGACAGGGCACCAAGGGGTTCCGCCATTGTACCTCCACCGGAAGGCCTGACCTCTGGGTATGCCACTGACCCCAAGCTCTTCTGTAGGTCAACAATGTATATATATATATATTGCCTAGGTGCTACATTTGTATGGTAACTGCAATCGGTGATCAGATTATGTTAAAAAATGTGTAAAATTAAACCTAAAATTTTGCGCAAAATATTAAAATAAAAAACAATTAATATGCTTTTTAGAAACGAAACGCTGGGCAAGAGCGCAGCTTCACAAAATTTTGAGAATACTTAGACTCATCCTTAAAAGATGTGAAAATAGTGATTTGGTATTTCACTTATTTTTTAACATTTTGGTACTTGGGCTTCCGATTGCGACGTTGACTCCCACCTCTTCTGTGCACCCGTGCGGTACGTTCCTCTACACTACTTTGCCTTATTACATGAATAGTTGCCTGTCAAAAGACCATGTCCTTATGTTAATGGCAAAAATTAATCTTAAAACATCCTGTGGTGGAATTTTAGCCCGGGGAATTGTCAAAAGAAGTAGAAATCTTTGCCTATAAAGTAAATTCATATGCTTCAGTACCTGGACCTCATTTGCAGACTGTCTGTTAAATAATTTATTAAACTGATGAAATTTATTTAAGCCCTCTTGGAAACGTTACGTTGAATAATTTTTGCTTTAAACAAAAATCTTTTCCAGAATATGTTTCTGGATAATTTATTTCACAACAGTTTACCGCTGTTTTATTTCCTCATTTTGGATTAGTCAACAAGCTGAGAGAAAATTCAGTCAATTCTGCATCTGGAATCTGATTGGTGTTGTTCGAGGTCGATTAACCTACACCTGGATTGGTCAATTCAAATGTTGTGTGTGAATTACTAGCAAAATAATCGCTGTTAGTTTTCACCCCCCAGCTTTTTTCTAAGGAGCTCGCTAAAATAAATCTTTCTAAATTTTGTCTTTTTTTAGGTAGATTACCACTTTAAAATAATTTTGTGAGTGCCAATTTATCGTCAATATCATATCCAGGTTCGGAAGTATGCTTTAGGAAAGCACTTCCTGTTTTGGAATTACCTAACCATTACCATGTCACTTGATTCCTTATTGGAAACGATGTCGTTAAACCCTTAATTGAGGTTGCAACTACGGGACTAAGGCAGCGCAACACCAGACACACAGAAAGTCGTGTAAAGCTAGGAAAAAAACTCGGCTTCACATAGTTTAGTAATCTGGCCTTTTAGTACTTGCAAA
>NW_020170401.1:217314-220504 GCF_000524195.1 Echinococcus granulosus
AAGTTACAAACATTCCAAACAGGACTAGTTTTTTTTGAAAACCCGCTTATGTAGGTGCTGCCACACGCAATTTCTCTATCAGCCAGATGAAAGGGAGACACCCTCCTGTCACCCACTGCTTAGCCCCCCATTGGTTAATTGAACGCGACCTGACGGAGTAATCGATAACCTCGCGCTGGCGTCCGCACGCCTCCGAAAAAGCCTCAGTGATCAGGCTGGCATGACGGCGATTGGTGGAGACGAAGTGCGTGCGCTCATTGGCCAGGCGGAGGAATGGCAGAAAGGACTGAGGCGCTGCTCGTTTTCCATACGAGGTTGGGAGTTCATTTGGACGGAGCGAGAGTAAGTGGGCGGGCCGTGTGCGTTGACATCTGTAGGCAGACGCAGCTCCTCATCCCGTGGGTTGAGCGATGCCTTTGTGTTCTGCACCTCTATGCGCATCACAACCTACTTGATTGAGGGGAATATCTGCCTTGAGCACCTACGTGACGTTAAGCCTTACCTTTATTGATTTTTGTACCATTTCCATTGGCGCAAAACCTTTTTCCATTTTATTTTCGAAAAGAACCAATCATATGCGTGCTTTGCACTCAATGAATAGTATTAAAACAAGTGGGTAGGCTTTTTCTTGCTTTTTTTAGCAAATATAGGTAGTGTTTTATTTGACGGATACGTTTTGAGGAAAATCAAATGTGTAAATAAGTAAACGTTGGAATGGGAATGTGCAATAATTTTTGCTCTAGTACTAGTGGTAAAAAAGAAATTAAAACCATCTCATTTACATGGTGGATTTCGTTTCTTTTTTCTAGAATAACTAGGGGGTAATTTGTGCCTTACTTAATCAGAGGGTAGTAAAATTCGGGACGAACATAGGATGGTGAATGTGTGGAAGGGAGTGGGTTGGTTGATACTAAAACCTCAATCTGGCCCTTAATTTTGACGGAAATTTTTGGCTTGAGAAGGGAAAATTTACAAAAGGGTGGGGATCAGTGACCATACACGCCAGGTGCTTAAGGTTCCTCTTTCAGATTTCATTACTGATGATGAATTTTTGCAGAAAACTTAAGTGAAAAATATTGAGGACAATGACGTTTAAAAAGCATTAAGGGTTCAATGCCCCACTGAATTTAACACCTCTTTTTCATTCACAACAAAGGCGAGGGAAGTGTTTGTCGTTTGTTGCATGGTCACGATAAGTGAGTACATTTTCTTGTGAGAATTGTTGTATGTTGTAAAAAAAATGACTTCGGTGGTTAAACGCTGTCATTAGGTGCCAGTTTTTTTCATCAAATCATTAACTGCTGTTGTAATTATGCCTCTGAATACACCGCAAATTCTCCGGTTTTAAATTTTTGATGAATTTGAATTGTTAAGGCGATGAAATTAACTGAACCGATTAAACACTAAAACCCTTAACCTCAAATTATTAGTTTTATTCCTTTTTCCTTCTTAAGCTATTTACTCAAGAATCGAATTTCGTTGCCAATCACTAAGTGCGGAGTCCTGATGGGGATCCATTTTTTGAATTCCTATTTACTTAAATTATTGCTTCAATACCCACCTTAGCTAAAAAATGTACCCAGTTATTCCCAATCGCCGAGGCTATGAGCGTCTGCCCAACTTTAATGCAAAGGTTTAGTCAAGCATTTAACGTACCATGGTCTAATAAAAGGTAAATTGCTTGAGTGATTCTCTAGTCATAGGCTAGCAGCGCCAATGGATACGGGATGGATGGACGGATGGAGTGGTGGAGGGATGGATGGCTGAATGAATGGGGGAGGACAATAGCAGACCATTAAGGGTTAAAATCCTTCAGTGGTCAGGGAATTATGAACAAAACCTGAAGATCGGGAACATTTTTTCTTATTGTAAAATAATAAAATAATAATCTGAATAGAAGGATGAGATGTCGTCAAGAATCTAAGGAATTGCATGACCATTTCAAGAACCTCAGGAATTTTGCGCCCATTTACTTAAATAACTTGGTTTTTAGCACTGGGTAGGAGTTTCAACAAAATGGAATTGTTCATCAGAAATGAAACCATTGAAACCCTTTGGGTGAGATACGGTCACTTGTTCTTCATTCTTAACAGACCTTTTTGTGAGTGGTTTCACTTAACAGAGGGGACAAAAATGATGCTCATTCTTCTATGAATCGGGTTGTAAAGGCTTTGCAAAATAGCCCTTCCTCTCTTTCTTTACATGCGAAATAAGGCTATTTGCACTGTAGTATCTCTTCTGGATTCGTTCGATGTTGCGGTCGAGAAACGCGGAGGATCGACGACACGCACCAAATGGCACGGACAATTGAAACAAAAAGCGGCTTTAAAATTGAGCACAGAAATGCACTTTTAATTTGCTAAATGAAACTTCTCCAGCTCACTTAATTTAGTCAATTGCCACTCCGTTACCACTCAAGAGTCAAGCCACACTTATAGCCTACAAAGCAAGTAGATCAGGACAGAACATTTCAGTCGATTTTAATAATTTGTAGTTCTAAGAAAAAAAGAGTATGAATTAATTTGGTGGAATAAATTGCGTCAATTTACTGTTTAGAAAAAATTTGGTGCACTAATTATTTCCACCGATTCCTTTTTTATGCAGACCTGGCTCTTTCGAGATCACCTAATCAAGAGCTGAAGTCCATCAGTACGGTACTCCTTATCCAGACCGGTAGCAGGCTTCTGTTATTTTGAACCTCTAATCGTAAAATATCCGTTGAATTTGATGGATTGGATTTAAGATTGCCTGCCTTACAAATCGAGCTTAATAGGGTTAAAAACCACGGAATCATCTCGTCGGCTTCTTTCTCCAGTGTCGAGGGAAGGTGCCGTACGTTGTAGGAGATATCAAGGCCCAGAAGTGATTTAAGGTGTCAAGGTCTAACTCTCTCGTTTAATAAAAGCTACGAGACAAATCCTTTAGACCTATATTAACTGATAAGGGTTGAGGTGGAAGCTAATTAGCAAATGGGTCCAACCCACTTACAATAGCGGACAACAATAACCTGGATGGACTATCGAGGCTGTCAGGAAAGCCTCGCCCCCCACTTTAAGTTGTTTTCTGGTTGGCTAACTAGTTCTGAGACATGGCTTTTGTGTTGTAACGTTTAGCTAACGAAGATATCATTGGCCATCTCCAAACGACTACTTCACCACCCACCCTATGCCTCGAAAACATTCACCACTCC
>NW_020170401.1:220604-260659 GCF_000524195.1 Echinococcus granulosus
AAATTTCTAATGTAGCCTAGTAGAGGCAGCGTTTTGAGTCTATTCCTCCCTGCCACTTTGTTTTCACTTCACTGTTGTCCAGCCATATATCTATGTAGGTTCTATCCAGTTGGTGGAACGATGAAGGAGGTACCGTGTGTTTATTTAATTGACAGCGTAAAGTTGTCGTAAACACTTCGTAACCAACTCTCCTAATGGTTTACGCCTAGTGTGGTTTCGGTCGTTAATTGCATTCTTGCAGAGGGGTTTGGTTTTGGCAATGAATTATTTTTGGACAGATCCGTTACCTTCAGGTAGATATTTTACTTTGCCAGTGGTGCACTGCGAATCCTGATCAAGTAAAATGATTCGGTAGTCATACTTCGAGAGCATCTTATATCAATGGTTTATGTGAGTAGCAAAAGCCTTTTTTTTACGGTTGTATTTAATGGACAGGGAAAGTCGTGAGTCATGGCGTGCATTGCTGGATGACAGGCAATAAGCCTGAAGACCACAAGTTTGTGCTTTACCCCTTTCATTCACCTTATAATGACTCACCCTACGGTCATGTTTGATTGCTTACTAACTATTTTCATGCCATTGGTTTTCGCCAAATGACTAACTGTCTACTTCCTCTCAACCATTAAGCTTTATATTGTGCGTGTTGTGGTCCAAGTCAAAATTGAGCCTTTCTTGAAAGCAGTGCTCCGACTTTGACCGAGACCGACCTACTGAATATATATAAGTAGGACAGAAGGTATACAAGATCAAATTCTCCGTCCACTGCAGCAGTCAGGACTGGTCAAGTAAAAAGTTGGAAGTTTTATCTTTACAAGACAACTTAACATAACACAGCACAATGCATAGTCTTACTTCTCGTTGTACCACAAGACTAATCTAGAAAAAAATTTCGCATTTTAATAGCATGAGAAGGGGGATTTCCTTTCACCTCGCTCTTCGTATTCTCTGATAGAATTTTTTTAATTGGTTTTTCACGCTTTTTCACACGTCCACCATTAAGCAATAGAATGCAAAGCAGGACAAGCAGTGAAGAAATAAAAGTTAGGCACAGCCAATACGACCTTGTCAATATGGTCTTTTTTTAGAAACTATGAATTGTACAAAGCGGAAAAGAGATCTTGTGTCTCACTGGGAAGCAAATATATACTGTAATGAATCACACGGTATCTTTCAACCTACCTGCAGTTTTAAGGTTCTTCCAGGGCCATAAATGCAGCCAGACGGAGGTCCGGAACTTCCTGCTTTTAATGTACCATTATAAACGAAAATGTAAATAATTCAGAGATGTTTTGAGTAATATTACAGTTACTAAAACTAAGCATCAAAAACGCAGAAATTGAGATCGTTTAATAAATGAGTTCATAAACAAGATTCTTGTATCGTGATTTAATCCCTGTATGCCTAGGTAGATCAGTATCGCCACGTTTGGAAGCCTCGGGGTCCCTCTACATTCCTATCGGTGCATTTGTCAGGCCAAGCGCATAAGGCTGATTACTGAATTTATCAAAAGTTAGACAGCAAACAAGACAAGGCCATGTAGCTGGAGGATATGCAGGTTTTCTCAGTCCTCCACAAGTTGCATGGAGTTCCGACCACCGTACAATCGACGCAGCTGATCTTCCAACCCTTCTGCAAACTTGTGCTAAAGATACATCCCTAGGTGTTCAGAGGCAACCAGTAGATAATGCAAAATATCTCGGAGGCATGTGAATGGAAAATATATAATAGGGTGCCTTTTATAACATGGTAGCATACTCAAACATTATAAGCTGCTGGTAGACATGATCCTACTCACAGATCTATCTTACGATACAGTATTACCCTTCTTCCCAGTAAATATTTCATCAAAAAATAGACGAGAAAAACATTTTTAACATAAAATCAGGCATAAAAAGTTGTAGGAACGCAAGCAACACTCATCCTGACTCATCATTTCCTTTCACGCATGGCATAGGCGGAGGGCAGGGGGGCCGGGTTTCATTTCGTCTTGAGAAGAGGAAGGTCGAAAGCAAAGTTGTCCTGGCGCCATGATGTTGTGGTTCTCCCTTTTTTACCCCACCAAGACGAGGGCTAGGGGAGGTGAGGTGCAGTGACAGGGGGCCAAGTAGAGGGTAGTTTGGGTTTGGAGGGGGAGGGGGTGCAGTGGCTCATAGATAGAGGTTGAAGACAGGCACAAAATAGTTTTCAAAGGGAAATAAAACAATGACGAAAAGTAGATTAGCTAGAACTTGTGATATTTAAAAAAGCATCCAGTAAATGAGATGGAGGAGGTGTAGTCATATTGTTATACACTTTGAACCAAACTGGTTTACAGTTTATGCGCCATATTAAAATTAACGTTAAAGATGTTCTAACACTGCACAATAGATGATACTAATTTCTTGACTAATTGGAAAATTGAAAGATGCAATGATCCTCAGACTAGGAACATATCATACCAAGGCCAAGTAGAAAAATCGAGACGTCACATGTATGTGACGGTAGTAGTGAAAATTTTAATTACCTAATGGCCATTAGAAAAGCACCCATCTGGAGTACGCGTGTGGTTAGAGGCCGTATAGATGCTACGTTAACCGAGACCGAAGATGAACGGATGAAAATGTCACATCTAGCTTCTCAGCATAATATTATTATCTATCGTCGTAAGACCAATGCTAGAATACGTTCCAGTCATAGACCAGATTTATTGGGAAGTAAAAACTTCTGGGTACTCCATTAACTGAACCAATAACTTATTTAATTCACTGCAATAAGCCGTCTAATAGCCAAGAGGCACTCCCTTGTTACAATTAAAGTGCTACTCTTAATATTTCAGTAGCATTCCCACTTTAAACAAATGACCTCCCTTGAGTGAGTGATCCAAATGAAGGAAGCCCCACCTGAGAACCACTTTATCCTACCAATAATCACGATTTCATCAAATTTTGCAAAAAATTGGTACTACGAATAGGTTTGCTAACTTTTCTTGGACCTCCATGATGCTTCGTCTCCGAATTGGTTTCTTTAAGCGTCTTCTACCAAGTGCCTACCTCATTTGCAGTTTGCTATCAGCCAAATATGGGATAAAGGGGGGTGAGAGCAGTCAGTATGAGGCTCTCCCACTTCTTCCCCCCCCCTTTCCAAAGACGAATTTACGACCAACTCACGCGCACGTTTGCCCTGCCCCAGATAGCATCTCCCATCGGCTGAAACGCCACTAACTGCATATTAGATTCCGAACCCGCATCTTTTTATTTGCATTTATGCATGCGAACTCACCCTTGAGTCACGGTGGTGACGCACGATTATACTCTCTTGGCGGGGTGAGTAAGTGGGTGAATTTGTGTGAGTAAGTGTAGTCGAAGAGTTCGGTTTTGTTTATTTAGGGTCCATTTTTCGGTAAATCTGAGCTTGGAATAGAGAAAGGATGCCACCATGACCTTTGGACTTCTATCCGCGGTTTTTAATTTTTTAGCCATGTTGCCTCAGTGGCACTGTATCCAATACTGATTGACAGGTCTGTGTAGAGGTCTATTTGTAATACCGTTGATTGGGATGGCGGGTAATTGCGGCAGTCCGTACGAGCCTGGAAAAGCGTATAACGAAAAAAACCTCGAAACCTGCAGGTAATTATTCGCTTCTGCAGGCGACTTCAAGTAGATTTCGGTGCGGTCACAGAGCGATCAGTCGCAGTAGAACACCCAAATGGCGTGGGTGCTTCAAAGGCAGCTCGATGTCCATCAGTAATGATCCCGGACATGGCAGTTTTAAGCTCGCAGCGCTACAGTCATTCTTGTGACCATTTATTCTTCATGTAGAACGCCTGACCTCGACCAGCTGATCTGGTGCGCGAACCAAATCCTCTGCGCCAGCCGTGAACACGAGCATTCACGAACACTTGCAGTTTCGGTGTGTAGGGCATAGTGAGTACCAAGACAGTTTTTTTGCCTTTGACCGATGGCAAAATGGCTTAAGCTCTCCTAAGATGATTCAGTCGTGCTAAAAAATCTTTCATAGACTTTTGAGTATTAGCTAAATGCCAGAGGATAAGTGAGTTAATATTGGCTGTAAATAAATTCATGCTCGCGTCTGAGTAGTCCGGAGGCTCACTTAAGGGCCAATGGCGTCGCTCTAATCTTAAACGTCTTTTGAGCAAAAATGGGCACAGAGCGCTTTTGAGATAAAAGCAACACGTGGCGTGACGTGAAACGAGGTGGGAGGGAGGTGTGGTAGGGCCCAAGGGGCAGAGGGTTAATTAACGACAGGGGGTACATTCAATTCCCTTTTATTGTTATAAGCGCTGAAAGTAGACAGTCAGGCTCCCGGTCACTTAAGCCTCACTAGGCAATTGTCAGCTTAATTGCTAGTCTGGTGTTGTCACGCAAAGACAGTTACACGTTTCTACTCGCCTGTGTGAGTAGACGCTTCCCCTTTGATTTGTCATGGGCCGATAGCATTAATGCCATTGCAATTACTGGTGCCAGCACTCAAGCCCATCATTATTTATTGCCACAAAATCGGTAACCTGAGATGCGAATTAATTGTACGCCACTTTAATATCTTTGAGAAAATCTACCAGTTGATCAAAATGCTCCTGCTGTGGTTTTCAGGATGGCTAGCTTTATAAGGACTTGTTATAAATAGTAAGGGCTCGTAAAAGTCGAGGATCTGATTATATGTCCACGGCTTCAACCATGTCATTGTGTTGGTGCTCCTGTTTTAAATCCACAAATCATGGAATGTCGGTTGTACCTAATACATCCAATTCGTGCTTATCCAAGATTCGAAGTTGGCTTGGTGCCATGGCTGGATAGAGTTCTTTTTTTGAACTGATTGATTCCCTTTGGAGGTGATAGGACACTCTCGGGTTTGGCGCGACAGAGACAGCCTTCAGTAGTGTGTTTAAGTGAGTGACACTGAAACAATTTGCTGACGTCTGCATCAGCTGAAAGGGAAAAATTGTGAAAACTACGAAACAAATGGACGTCACCCGATATGCGCCAGCAAATGACAAAAATGAAACTAAGAGGACTACTGCCGTTTTCCTTACCTCTCCATAACAACTCACTGACGATAATAGGTTGTTCGGGCACTGACCTACTGCCTGATTAACTGACTGACTTAAGGTGGGATACAAAATGGCTTTTGCACGAACTGCAAGGTTATGTGAAAAAACATTCCATACCATAACTTATCTTGCCATTAGTTATTTCATGTAATCCACTCACCACACACCCTGCACTCCACACCTCTAAGACATCCACTACTTCATTCCCACAACGCCGTCATTTGTGTGTGTGTGGAAATGGGAGTTTGTATGGGTGGGCGGGTAGATGGGGGTGTGTGTAGAGGAATGCATGAGAAATAATTCACAATCAATCTCTTTTTAGAAGACCAAACACTAAATAGGATCGAGATGCATCCACTCCACTCAACTCCGCTGCACGCAGGAGTAAGCTTTACTTCAGCAACAAGGACCACTGCAGACACCAGTCAGCAGGTTAAAGGAGATCCGATTCGATGCTTACGTGCCAACAGAAGATCACATACCCCCACAAAATTGAACCCTTGAAGGGCTCTGGACTGAAGAATGGAGTGAGAAGGGGGCATTGCCTTTAAGTGATGCTTCCTTCTTTGTCTTGACAGTAGCACTAAATAATCACCTGAAAAACATGTGAAACTGAGTAGGTATTAAGGATGGAGCATGAAAAGGCGCGGGAAATGACTGGAGTTGGGGCTGGGTACTTTGCGCCTGTAGCTATGTCTTTCCAAAAGGAATGGAAACTGTTACCACAATTACTTAAACGATAAGCTATATTAAGCAGCCATCAGCCGTCACAACGCTCTACCCTATTTGGTTACCTAAAACAGGTGAATTCCACTTATAGGTTAAAAAATTTGTTTGCCTTCAGCTAAGAAAAAAGTTTAATTAATTTACACAAAAAAAACCATTTTAAGTGAAGCAAGGTTATGCAAACCGCACAGTCTTACCATGGCTGTGCGTACCGATTCATCGTTCTGACGCGAGTTTAGAAAAGAGCAAAGGCTGATGATTTCGAGAGTCCTAGACCGAAATCTCCTCGTGTCTTTCTCTTTCCTAGTCATAACTCTCAGCTCTCCAGTTATTTATCCGTTGCCAACTAAAATGCTCCCCGGAATTTTTAAAATACAACCCCTATCAGACGAAAAATTAAGGTAGCAATGAGTAATACAAACCACACCATGGTTAATTTCGGCAATGAGGTATTTGGGAATTCGTAAAACCGCAAAATTAATCCATCTTCTTCTCATACTGCTATTTGCGGCATGGCTTGGGTGTGAGTCAACCCGCCTGATATTATCAGACCGCCTTCTCATGCTACTTTAAGGAATTAAAAAAGCCATTTAATTACTTGCCTTTTTTACGCGGCTTTAAGAAGTCAACCGGAGCCTTTTACACAGCCTAGAAATGGGTAAACTGGGAAAAACTTGAAATATATGTATTTATTTTGCCTTTTTTACCTTCCAATCAGTGCTTAAACGACTGCCACAATTCACTGACGTACGGTGACAACTTGGCCGCTTTGGCTGCGGACAGGGTAAAAAGCCATCGTATTCCAGAATTTGTCCTGACATTTTTAGGTAAAGGGAGTGATATTAAAATTAGAATCGTTTAAGCAAGTTACCAGCAAGCAGAAGATATTAGTAATGGAAATTTGCCGTATTCAATTTGATGTACTGCGGGTAAAGCGGGAGAAATATAGTGGAAATTACCCAGTGTGGAGATGTGAAACTACGGAGGGAACTCATGGCCAACCAGGGCTTCCAACTTTACAGCTACAACAAGGCATTACAGACAGCAGAAAAGGGGAAATCTGTCCCATTTATGGCCGGCGAGCATGGCATATGCCACGCCAGACGCCGTTCACCAGGATGGCAGACAGCGTTGCTACTGTCGCACGAAGTTGATTATGAACGAAGACGGATATCTATCCGTATTTAGGGAGGAATTTAAGGGTTGCACGGTACAGTGATGAAGTACAGATGGTTGACTGACTGATGTATAAGTTCAAAGGACAGTAGGTTACGTGTGATTATTTTTAACCATTACCCTCTATGATTATCCATTCAATTCATGGATCGCCTTGTCCTAGACAACGAATCGACGCACAACTCTGTCGAATGAGGGAGAGAGAGAGGGAAGAATCTCTCTGTGATACAGGTGAAAACAGTAGCTTGCAAACGGCTGATTCACACCTTGAAATCTCTACTTTCTTTCATAAAACCCGAGAGTCCCAGTTTGATTTGCATTGTACTGACTCCGTTAAGTTTCGGATCCTATTTTTGGATTTTATTTTTTTTTTTGACATATAGCTATATTATTTGTGCTGCTGTACTTAATCTACAACCATCACAGATGCCTAACAAATCGGTGCGCCTCATTTCTGATAATATCATCACCGATGGGGTGTGAAACGTGATTAATCACTCAAGCCGTCGGTCGGGTTAACCAGGCGGGCCACCTACCACCCATACAGACACACACCGTAGAGGTAATTAGAGGAGGGAGCCGGAGGGCGAGGAGACCGTGCCCACTAATTCGGAGGACACCGCTACCGCATAACAGCTTTCGGCTTGTCACCTTTTTTGAGTCACCCCTTCTACCGCTCCTCACTTTTATTTCGCAAACAGGGCTAAACATTGATATTTTAAAAGATACCGACTTGTTTGGTAAGCAAGTGGACAGCAAACTACAAAGTGGGATTTCCACAAATGTAAGTAAGCAAAAAGATTTTGCATTTTTGCTTCTTTTACTTGGAAAATTCATCACAGTGAGACAAAATGTGCTTAATACTGGTTTTGGCTACGTGCTCGATTGCGTACATGATTTTAGTATTCACAATGATGTCATTTGAGACCTGGCTACCTCCACAATCCCTCCGTATGCTAAAAAAATGAAGATGTGGACACAGTTGTATACGCATTATGCCTCAGGGTCAACACGGAAGTGGCATCATTGTTGGCCTTCCTGTAATTGCTCTTCAAATCGGGTTGCACCAATCTAGAGGGGGGTCCTGAAACAGGGCGTTTAAAAGAATCTTGATTTCATATTATGTGATATTCGAAATAAATGACTCAAAATTGCCAAGAAATGAACCTCTTGGATAAGCTGAAGTCCTTATTCTTCTTTTATTGTAGGACAGATGACTAGGAAAAGTTTAGATCGTAGACTAGTTAAAGATGCACTGGTCAAGGTGTCTGCAGGGAATAAGTTATACCATCTGGAGTTTTCCTCTACACGAAGATGCCCAGAATGCATGATCTGACTGGAACGCAGATGACAATGGTAGCGCCTAGCAACGGTGCAGGGAATAGGGAATTTCGTCGTCTTCCACCCTCCTTTTCGCTGTTGGCCTATTTAGTCTCAGCCACAAGGGGAGAAAAAACCACTTCACCCCTCCAGTCTACCGCCTCCCCACTTCACTTTGTTTACTCACTCATATGCACACATCAAGTGCTGATGGGTGGCGCCAAGGGAGACCTCCCCCTCTCTCTCCCTTTCTATCCTCTAAAAGTTTTTCTCCGTCCTATGACACACACACGTATTGGGTGCCCCGGTGAGTCAGAGATACCGCGTACTGATTGGACTAGATACCGCCTTATTGAGAGGGGTGATGGCAGCGGCGGTGGTGGTGGCGCCGCCGTCTCAGCATAGACTAAGAAGAAAACTGCTTTAGAGGAAATTAGGACTTGAAAGCGGGCGGGTCGCTTTCACATTGTATTGTATAGGATCAGTTGTCGGCTGAATTGACTATGGAAAGGTTTTGGTACATAAAACTGTCAACTAATATCGTTATTTTTTCAGCCAGCAAACAAATACCTTGCCATTATAAATAAAACAAGGGGAAGGGTGCTGTAAATGCAGGCTCAATAAACCTTCTGCACGGTGATTTTGCTTTGGTATGAAACCATTCCTAAGAGAGAACGCCATTGCCATTCACTGTCGTGACGTCTCACAGCTTTTCACTTTTATTCATTCAATGGAAGTGCATTTAATTTAATCTGCAAAATTAGAACTTTTTTGCTAGATCATGGCATTTGTAAATTTTTTTTAAAAAGGTATTTATGGTCCAATTTTTGAGCCTTGAGATGTGAAAAAGGCTTGCATCTACATAGATGCGTTACCAAAGAGGAAGGCGTATCCGCTGAACTACTTGTAAGAGAAAGTCTTGAATTCTGCACCGTGACCATTAGGCGAAAGAGACCGGAGAATTAGACCGTCAACTTTCGTTGAAAATACTGATTTGCACCTAAGATATGAAGGCATAATATACCTTCGCATCCACTAAGAGTGATGAGAACTTAGATGGTTTAGGGGAATAGGAATGGTCTGAAAGAAAGCTAAAGGTGGCTTCAAATTCCTAATTTAAATTGCAAATTTTAGTGAAATTATTTTGATTAAACAATGCACTTAGTAAGTAGGTTGCTCTTTGACTTTCAGCATGTGAACACTTGTGCCTTCAGCCCACTGCATTGTCTTGTAAGCAAGAATTGGTGAATGCTTTCGAAGTGCCTACGAAGTGCGAGGCCCAGAGCACAATAATGAACAATGTGCCAAGAGTCCAAAACATTTTTATACCTAAAAAGGACTAATGCACAAAAAAATATAACACCTTAATTATTTGTTTAATTCTTTCTACTGGTTTCTTGCACGCTTGAGGCCCCACTTTTGTACTTCCGCCCGGTGGAATGGCCTTCAAGCCATGTCAGTAGGCATCAGGGCCTTCTGTACGTTGGAAATACCCATTGTACCCTAGCATTGTCCCCTTCTAAATTCCGAATTGATTCGATACGTGATATAGGTGGCAGTGATAAGCAATCCCTGTCCTATAGGACAAGTATCCTGATTTATATTACTGAATGCTGAGGAAGGGAGAATCTGTGACGACCACCAGCAGAAGGGTTGAAAATGATGTCTACCTTCAGCAACTGCCCTAGTTCCATGTTTTACAAGAACCTCCTTAACATCTGAAGCGACGCTAGCCATGGAACCATTTGGAAAATTTCATTCCAGACTTGTCTATGATAGGACTACGAAGGCGTCAATGTGGTGAACATGCGATACGTTCTCTACCGCTTCCCTGGCTGAATAAAACCCATGGCGACGCATGGCTGGGCAGAAAAGTGAGAACAAAATGACAAAAAAAATACAAAACTATTTCAAGGCTCGTAATTTATTATATGACTGTGTTTGGGACAGTTTTCCTAAGACTAGCAATAAGCATTCATGATGGCCAGCGCATTCCCCCTCAGCTAACGCAACTCCTTAGCATGGCGAAATATCCGCATCTAGTGAAATTGTCAAGAGGGATCAGTGTCGCTCTTGTCAAATACCTTAGTTGCACACAAACTCGATGACTGGTGCGGTTGGTTGGTGGGTGTAATTCTTCCAGCACCGACTAAGTTGTGATGGCCGACGCTATGGGTCGGCCAAGGGGAGTGTCAAGGATAGAGCTCAAAGGGAGAGAGGGCTGTGTAATACCTTGATTATTTATTTAACTCTTCGTTTCGGTTTAGCAGGCAGTTAAGACTCCGCATCTGTACTTCCACTCCGTCCTTTTGCTCTTCTGTACTTCAGCAGTACATATTCTGTCCCATCATCATCGCCTTTTGACTCCAGAGAAGACCCTTAGCGCTTAAAACCGTATTTCACAAGGTCTCAAAATTTATATAAAGTTCTGGCAGAGAGCAATATCAAAAGCTTCCATTAACTTGTCAGTTGTGGTAAATAATTTCAAAGGTGAAAAGCAGATTTGAACCTCTTTACACCGATTAATCTACAAGGGATTTCATGACAGAACAATTTTTCTCAGAACGAGGAGTTAGACATACCAGATTACACCGCAATTTACTTTTTCCCAAAAAGGGATAGCTAATCATGTTTTAAGATGAATTTGCGCAGTTATCGGTCGAAACGAGGGGACAGGCTCTTTGCATGTCGCATCCGGGGTTATTAGTACCTCAAACAACTTTTCCGTGGGTTAGCTTTTAAGTGCCATTTAGGTAATAATAAAAAAATCGTGAAACTCTACAACACCGTGAAGGTCGATTTTTACGAGGTTTCAGATGCCCAGCCATGGGTCTCCATGGGTTTTATTTAGCCATGGAAGCGGTAGAGAACGTATCGCATGTTCACCACATTGACACCTTTGCAGTCCTATCATAAACAACTTCGGAATGAGATTTTTCAGACGGTTCACGGCTAGCGTCGCTCCAGATGTTAAGAAGGCTCCTGTAGAACATGGAACTAGGGCAGTTGCCGAGGGCAGATATCATTTTCAATCCTTCTGCTGGCGGTCGTCACAGATTCTACCTTGGTCTGCATTTAGTAATCGAATACAGTAAACTTGTCCTATAGGATCGGGTTTGCTCATCACTGTCCCCAATATCGAGCATCGAATCTTCTCTGAATTTGGAAGAGGACAATGCTAGGGTCGAATGGGTATTTCTAAAGTACAGAAGGGACGGATGTCTACTGACATGACTTAAAGGCCATTCTACCGAGCAGAAATGCAAAAGCGGAGCCTCAAGTGTGCCAGGCACCAGTGTACAATAATCCTTTTTAGGGGCAAACATCCTCTGTTCCATGAATGGCATTACTCGGAGAAGGACAGCTGCCTGTTTGTCTTTTGCTAATGCTCCTAGTTAAAGTGAATTCCACTTTATATCCTTGGCAATTATTTAGCCATCGCTTGACAAGCCTGACCTTGGGTATCTTATAGGTGCATAAACTGTAAAAGATTATACCAAAGACATAAGCGTAATCACAAACACAATCATTTCCGAATACTTGAGATTGCGGAAGTCGGCGCACTTTGTCGATGGCAAAGTAAAGTAGGCTGTCTCATAATGGTTCATCTATATTAGCCAAAGTTGAGTTGAGCACCGGAGGATAGGATCACGAATGCGACAGGTAAATGTGTGAAGAAGAGATGTAATTTTTATGCCTTGAAATAAGCTCCGTTCTTCCATGAACCCGCAAGTCTCGGTTTCACTTGGATAGCCATTGCTGAAGACTTTTTTAGCAAATTTTTGACGACCCAGTCTTTTCTCTCTCTTGTACTCTTCTCACCCACCTCCCTTTAGCATATCCATGGTAGGATTTGCGGGGGGAGGGGTGGGGAGCACTGAGGAAGGGATGTGGGAATCAGGGCGTCCAAGCCCTGACTCATGGGACCTCGGGATGGCAAAAACAAACGAAGTACTTTCTGCCGGCAGTTGGGGTGTTGGAATTAAAAAGGTACACGCGAGGTGCTGAGATTGAAAAGAGGAGGGGAAGGAAAGTCACAAATAAGGTACCCTCCCACCCGCTTAATTCATGACTCAGAGTTATGTCTCATGCGTATTGTTTCACATTCAAAGTCATGCGTGACACTTCTCATTTGCCGCACTGTCAATAAAAAAGGTATAAAAAAGAGCCAACTAAATTAAATCACATAGTAAACCTTAAAACAAATAAAAATTGGGGTTTTTGATTTGTAATTGAGTTGTAAAATCCATCTTTTGTGTAATTTTGTCACAGACTTGTGAGAGCCGAGCAACCAGACGCTTAATCACAGGTGACACTGAATTACGGCAGCAGAGATCGCCAATGACACAGACCTTTAACCGACCGTCTTTTAAGCTTTTGCACTACTAGACGAAATGTCCGACTCCTTCGTAGCTTGAAGCCTTCCGTCGGTTCGAGTAGGTGTCCGCCTTCATTCACAAGAGACAGCTCATCATCTCAGACTGTAGCCCGTCATCTTGATAGATTAACGTGTCACACGTCACCTGTCACCTAGTATCATTTGGAATACTTCCATGGCTGCATTAGATGTGTGTCTGTAAAATTTTAAATCCCGATTCAACTTAAATAAACCTTTTATGGTGTTTGCAAGCTTAACTACGCGACCGACATGGATTCCATCTCGTTTTTCAAGCCCTTTAAATTTATAAAAATTTGCCCGTCTTTTTGGCGGCTTTAACGCACTCTTAGATGAAGACCGCATACATCAGCCTAATCTTAAAATCAAGATCTTTAAATTGTGTCGTTAAGACATTGGAAAATATCACAGTTACTTCCCTTAAAAGTCATTTATTTTATATGTGGATGTGAATCCAAATTCGTGCAAAATTAAACCCATAGTGATAAATTGAGGACAAAAGTTGACTTGCTAATGCCCAGACACAGCACCCACGACGAGTGGATGTTTCACTTTGCTACATTTCCATGTCTTTTGTTTGCCTTCAAGATTCCTCTAATTTGGTACAATAGTCTCCTCCTATTAATCATCTCTACCACCAGCGCCTTCTCTCCTCCTCAAATTAAGACGATTATCACTGGTTTAACAATGCAGATTTCAAAATTTTTGTCGTCTTACTGAAGGTGGTCAAACATTATTTTTGCGTGACAGGACAAAGGAGAAAGGCATCTCTTCGAAATATAGCCCTCGGCCAGAGCGCACAGATAGTATCGAAAATTGGGTGACTAAGCAGACATTTGAAAGCCACTTATGGCAGATGAAATGTATCGATAGTGTGGAATACTTTGCCCTAGGGAGAGACCCATCGGAGTCACGAAAACACTTTCCCATATTTGGCCGCAGGCAATTTAAGATGGCTTTTAATTCCGTTGACAGATTCTGAGGGGGCTAAATGTAGCCTCTAGATAGTCATAATTTGTTGCAATCAGGACATTCCTACTGGCAGATATCAACGTGGCTTTGGTACTAGAAACACGCCAATTAACAGGTTTCCTAACAATCCCTCAAACATACCATTTCGGTAAGTTCCAAGCAGGAGAGTTGTTTACAAGTTTAACCAGAAATCTTTTCAACTGACCATTTCTGAGTCGTATGGGCTATATGGAAGGATAATTCTTTCCCGGACCGCTGAGACCTCCTCTGAGTAACTACTTTGTTCCATATTTTGATGACCATCTTTAGCATCTGGATGAAAGCCAACAAAATAATTCCTAACCTCAGGCTAAAGTGAGGAGGCACGAAATATTCCACGCTGATGACAAATTACACAGTTCAATTGCTGTTAATAAACATCTTACTTTTGAAGGCAAACGTAAGTTTCTGATAGGAATCGGTGTCCATTGTCCATTATCTCCATCGGTTAACTGGTGAATGTTGGCAATGGTGAGCGTTTCAGGAGGAAAGCTGCATCCTGTCTGCATTAAAATTCAATCGAGTGGATGGATCTCAACTGTAATCTGTGAATGGCCTTCAAAAGTAGGTTGATGGGAAACAATTTCACTTTAACCTCACCACACACACCCACCTACCCACCCATTTATACACCCTCCCCTCACACACACAGGTACACACAAATCAGCGTTGTGGAGTGCGGGGTGTGAGGTGAGTGGATTGTTTGGGATAACTAATGGCAGGATAAGATATGATATGGAATGTGCATTAGCACAACTTTGTGATAAGTGCAAAAGTTATTTTGAACCCAATCTCAAGATAGTAAGCAAGTTAGCCATTCAGTTTGTCGGCCAGCAGGTCAATCTAACAGACTGCAGGTCAGTGCGCAAATGATCCTTTCTTAACGATGAGCTGCTATTTGAGAACATGGAAGAATTAAGGAAGAAGTTAGTAGTCTTTGAAGATTATTTCCAGTCTGTTAGTTTAAGGCGGGTGGTATCCACTAGCTTTGTGGCTTCCACCAATTCCCCTTTTAACCGCTATTAAGGTCGTCGAATTACTGCAGTGCCACTCACGTTAAGCATGACTAAAGTTAACAACAGAAAGCCAGTCTCGATGGTTTTTAGCAATATTCAGCCTTTCTGAACGTGATCTACATTGCTTTAAGTGATTTGTTACTAAAACCGGTAAAGTCATCTGTCTAACGGGTTTAAATTCGTGAAGAACACAAGTGTAAATCATAAAATATCAGGTTCAGCCGACAATGGTTAACCTAAGGATGCAAACTAAGCAGGCACTAGTTCAGAGCGCAGTGGTTTCCATACCGACAGATTGATGCCCAATTCATCAAGCTCTATCAAAGAAGGGATAAACCGTTAGATCCTTTGATACTATTCTCTCATAAAAAAGTACTTTAGAGAGCTACTGTTCACCAGCCATCAACTTCAAGAATCAGATCCCTAACTACAGTAGGGTATTGTAGGGTGAGTTTTTCACCTACTTACTTAATTACGATCATTAGTAGAGTAACCTGCCTCGATGAAAACAGGGGATTAGTGGTTGGTCCTATCGTCCCTTTGCGATGGGAGATTTGCTGTGTTAAAAGGATTGTAACTCTCCAGATGGTGTTAAACTATGCAGGGATAATTTAATTTTCATATAGTCCTCGGCTGAAAGAGCGAGTCATGTAACTGCTTTTGTGAAGGGTAGAAGTAGACACATATTCATTGCAAAGGTTGCTACTACACGGTATTTAGTTCATTTTATCTAATCTGGGTAGAAAAGACAAGGTTCAAGCTCTGAGATAATTTAGCCATCCGTCTAGCTCGTATCCATCTCGTACCCATCTATCCATCCACCCATCCAGGAATTTGTAAAATACTAATTGTGAAGAATGGACGGATAGGCATCCATCTATCGCATCACAAGCCCTTAATCTTACTCTCTATCCTTTCTTTGATGTTTGGAAACATCCCTCATCATATGACATTTAAACCTTGTGGATGAGTGTTGAGGCTGTGAACAACCACAAAAGATGCTCTGGAAGCTTTCATTTTGAAAGTTTGAGTTTCCTTAAAATCTGTAAAGGTAGTGGATGGTACGCTCTAAATTACCTTGAAAGACTATCAATGTGTTCTCCACTTTTACCATGAACTTTATACAGCAATTTACCCTTTGGGAAGGATTTCTTGCTAAATGACTAAATGGTTCATGACGATAAATGGCTTCTCTAAGCACTGCAAAGTTACCTGAACGAACTTTCCATATCATAACTTATCCTACCATTAGTTATCCCAAACCATCCCCTCGCTACCCCCCCTACACGTCTAAGTCACCCACTACTTCGTTCTCACAATGCTATGATTTGTGTGTGCGTATGCGTGTGGTGGAATGCAGGGAAAATTGTTTGCTACTAACTGTTCACATGTTGATAAACAGTCACCCAAAGCGACTCGGTGATGCACAGGAATCGTCCCTTTAGAAGCATCTAGGAGAATCAGAACTAGTAAAACAGCCAAGGAGAAAGATCTATTTCAGTACCTATAAAGTGAAGAAATGAAAGATACCATACCGAAACTGGTGATAGGCTGAAGGGTAGGTACACATTCGGCCTCAGTTTCCTGGAAACGACAGCCATCATCATCATTTCCTGGTATTAGTCCCAGGTAATTGGACTCGAAATAGACAGTTGGGTGATGGAAAGGAAGTAGCAGCTCAAGTTGTTAAGGTCATGTTCTTTAGTGTCCAGGGTTAAAACTTTCCTAAAAAATGACATTTCGAGATAGTCCTATCCTAAAAGGATGGTAACGTGTATTAATAATTACAAATATTACTTGGTGTCCATTTGCACGTAAAACACAAATTGATTTTCGCCATAAAATAACAACAGAATTTGTTGATTTAACAGTTTAACAAAATGTCAGCATCACAGAATTACAAAATTACTGTCGGTTTAAACGTAGACTCTTCAAAATAAAAAAAAACGTAATGCAATAAACCAAAACTGAAGTCTTTTTAGTCAGGAAGAAGGAGACTATCCTCCTTACATTAAAACTACCGTATGAATGTAGAATGATTCAAATGCATAGCTCATGAGTTTTCTAATAGTAAGTGTAATACTTTAAACACATGGTTAATCCTTCTTTTTGGTTATGCGGGTGGTGAAGGCTCAGCCTTTGAACTTCCACTGGACAGTATGACCTCCAGACTATGCTAGTATCCCCCCTAAGGCCTTCTCTTCCTCTGCAATATACTTCCTGTATAGCTATTGTGCATTCTTTCGTCTTTAGAGAAGTCTTGCAGAGCTGTGAATTTGTGAAAAAATAATTTCAAGTAAAATCAAGCAGAAAGATATCTCTAGGTTTTAAGATTATTTGTTTTAAACATCATTTCCTATGAATGCCTCACAACCATTTCGCAATAAGTCGGAAGCCTTTGTGTTATTTCAGCTTAAATGTTAATGCCGGCCCTAAAATGTACCATTGACGCAGAATAAAATGATGGGAAGATATTCCCATAGTTGACGGTTGGACAACACCCTTGCTGTTATGGTCGGCGATGAGAAGGCGGAAGTAGAACTTATCAGCCGATGCAATAACAATGAAAATTAAATAGGTTATGGTGAAGCTTGTAAAATAAATAATTAAGTAGGTTTTTAGTGTGTAGTGACTTGATGCTTTATTTAACTCTGCGTTTAACAGCGTCGGTGTTCTAATCTCCGTGGATAGTGATTCCATTCTGCCTCGTGGACTGCAGGCCATGGTAATATCTTTCCAACCCTTCTATGCACAATATTAATGGCATTGGAAAGCAGGTTTGAGCCTAGAGGACAAACACCCTGATTTCTACCACTGAAGGCTAGATCTTAAGGCGACGGATGGGAGAATATGCTACAGTCCGTAACAGTTGGGTTTAAAATGACTTCTGTCCTCGAGATCCGCTCCTGCCTGGTGTTTTACAGACTGCTATCAACAAATAAATCGACACTAGTCGTGGCCGTAACCATCTAAAAAATTCTTTACGGAGCTATATGTGGTATCTGTATGGATATATTAATGAAGTAAAAACATGATACCTCCTGTATATCTCAACCAGCTGGATGGAATCTGTGTAGACGTATAGCCGGACGGCAATGAAGAGAGAAGAAACTGATGTGAGGCTTCATCTCCATGAAGCCACTTTTAACTCCGTCCTTTGTTAAATGACTCTACTTTGGGGCCAGCGGTCTTACAACTATCGATGAACATACGAGATGTCCAGCAATACGATTTTGCAATCAGATATCTTCTCAGCTGAAAGCAAACCTAGTGACAGGCATAGTGGGTTGGTTCGTGAATGTTTTTACTGCTTTGTAATATAGGATGCGGGAGGTTGACTAAGAAGAATATTAGTTTAACTCATTGGTCCGTTTTCGCAGAGATGAAGTCCCGGTATTTTTACTTCTGCTGATCAGAATGGCCTCGGGGCTATACCTTGATTCTCATCTCTTCACTACGTCAGCATTGCATATTCTGCCCCACGATTGTTTCTTCTTTCCTATTCAAATGAGCCACGTATAGCTGCACAGGGCATAAATCTGGGGGTAATATAACGATTAATTAGAAATGACTTTATTATTAGAGTCAGGTACTCTGATATTCGCAAAACACTGCTGATCAACATTAACTGCAACTCTCATTACAGCTTCGAAAATGACGCTTGGAGGTTAGCTATTTGCCAAGACAACAAACTCTTAACACCGAATGTTTTGGATCATCCTGCATTGCAGGCATGCAGGAGGTAGAAATCCAAGTGTTAGCTGTACCAAACTCATAAAAATTTTGCTCTAGTTAGCTTTACATAGCGCTGGCTACATGAGAAGGGGAATTTGACCAAGCTCTTTGCCATATAAACTCGATGACCTACCACTTTGATTTGAAGATTGGGTGGACAAAAATGGCGAGACGTTACTTCGTGACATTATTTAACTAGTGAAAAAATAGGGTCGTACTCTTTAGATTAAAATAATTTTAAAACATGTGAAAAACTGGATAGATTTTAAGCAAAAAGGACAGCATTTAATAATTATTTCGATTGAGGAGAGTGACATATCCTTTTATAGCCCAAATGCAAATGCAACATCCCCCAGCCCTATTAACAAGATATCTTCCAACTCCAGATCAAAACAAATTTTGTGTTTATTTAATCACTTCAAAGCAAACCTTTCCGAAGAATTTCAAAAGCACAAAAAGGTATGTACCGACGATTATTTGGTAGAAAACAGCAAAAAATGTGCGTTATTAAAGTCATTTGAATGAAGAAGAAAGTGTTACACCATCAAATAAGAGAGAGAAAAGCAGCATAAAAAAAAAGGACGCAGTTTGTTGGACATAAAAGAGAACGCAATACGATTCCAACGTTCTTTTTTTATTACAGTCAGGTAGGTATAAAAGATACAAATTTCTGCAAAAAATAAAAATATTACGAGTCTAGGTCTTTGAGAACGTAGGAGGGTAAAGACGCATAAAGAAGTGGAAGCCAGATATCTGCTACATTTGTACACTTCTCTGTTGGCTTTTAAATAATGTCCGAAAAGCTCGACTGCAGCCTGCCTCATTTTGTAGTCCATACTGAAACGCTAGTCTCCAACACACTCCGAAGCACAGATGCAAATCAGGTAAAATTAGGTAAGAGTAGTGAAACTGGCACTAAACAGTGGAAAACACATTAATGGCATCACATTTGTCTTGCAAAACTCTCGAGATCACTTTATCCATGGCTTCATCTGTTTGTTAATGGTGGTGAATCCGCGTACGAGATGGTGAAACGATGTACTCAGGTTTATGTCAAGCACCATGAAGCCATCTAGGAAATCCTAGTCCCCTTGTTGCAGCACTCCTTCATCTTGGTGCAGTTTCTAGCACTTCAGCGCTGGATAAAAACAGAAAGCTGTCTCGGTGCCTCTTGTGAGCCAACTACCAGAAATCCCAAGTTTTCGCGAATGGGTGCGTTTGTACCCATCAATTCCGTAAATCCATATGCCCCTGCTTTAATACACCTTTCTTCCCCATTCGTTCATTTATTCATTCATTCACTCACTCATTTATTTGTTGGTCACACGGAGTCCATTTGAATTCAGTATAACCTATTCCAATTTCAGATCAACCGTACACATTTCCCTGATGCAAAAAAAGTGCTTTTTATTTTTAAAGTTCAAAAATGGTAGTAAAAAGTCCCACCGGTGTAACGCCCAGATTCAAGTTTGAAAGGTCACTCAGTAAAAATAGCCCCCCTGGTTTTGATTGCATAAAAGTGGGCAAAGCCAAACCGGTCGTTTGATCGCGGAGAACCCAAAGTGCATAAAACCGACTCCTTCCACTGGATTTGACATATCGTGTCAATTAATTGTGTCAGAATAAATTAAGTTGAAATAAATGTGCCAATCGAGGCAGGCAAATCACCGAGTAAGACACTTTTGACTTAGGAATGACAGCTTTTTATTATTCTATTAGTCCTAAAAAGCAACAACTGGTATGACAGGAAGAATTTATGTTTGACTGATGCATTTGTTTCCTCCAGATTAAGTGGATTATTTTATAATTTAGAGGTGATTACAATGTTTTCCTTTCTATTCACAATGTACGGCATTGAACAATTCAAATTGGATTGGATTTATTACCAACGTACTCAAGGTCTACGGAACTATTACCTTCTCACCAGTTCGGAGACCAAAGTATGAGGGACTCCCAAAATCTGGATAGTACAACGCGGAACTTCAGTTTTGCCTTTTCTCTAGACAACCCATAAAGTTGAGTAAAACAGAATTAATCGGGAAGCAAGAAAGGAGTCCGTAAGGCGGTTTCCTCTTTTAAGGCAAGAGAATTTTCGAGTCGAATGCTAATGCTGTTTCTCCGATGTCTTAAAGCGGTCTATTTATCCCATACTCGGTTGAACTGCCGAATTTCAGAGAATATACTGGTAAAGCACCTCTTAAATCTAGAATCCCCGCCTTGATAAACAGGCTTTCAAACTCATTACTGGACTATATAATGCACAACCCAATGGTTCTCCTAAACCTGGCATTTTTTTAAGTTTGCCAGGAGATCTACTAGTTCTTTAATGTTGATCGGTGCAATGCGATTGTTGACATACGTGGATTATGGGCAACAACATTCGTCAATCTGTCGACTCTCTTAGTAGATTTCTGCACTGGTTTAGCTCATGATTCGCCAGTATAACCCGTTAAGAGCGATTCGAGCATGTCTACTTCAAAGCTACAAAAGCATCAATTTATTTCCAGAAGATCATGACAATTCTGCAGGCAAAATCATTCACTTATTAAAGACCAAAAAGTGGTGGCTGAGATCTCGATACAACTCGAATTTGTGCCAGAATTAAATGCTTCAGAAACCACCGGGTAATGCAGAGTTAGCCACTTAGCTAATCGGAAGGTAGTCACATACTTATAGGACCCAAAACTTTGGAAAACTAACTTTACCCTTTGTATTCTTCCTAGACCTCTTCAAGTGACTATTATTACCTTTTCTTAGCAGAAAATACGACAAACAGACAAGAAAAATAGAATAGGTGCGTAGAACCGGGAATGCATACGACTAAATTATTTTCTTCTGGAGACAAAAAGCGATCCACTTTTAATATTCTTAAAATTTTAAGAAGCTGTATTTACCATACCTTACATGCTAACCATCTAACTGAACTATTTTTTTCATCCCCAAGACAGATACAAAGGCGTTAGAGCTTAGTGTTTTGCTAACGATTTTAACTTTTTTCGTGTTCCGTTTTCTTCCTAGTCCGAATGCGGGGCATGGTAATGGAGACAATAGCCATAAAATTTGATGTTGTGAACTTCCAACCATTCTAGGCTTCCTTGCTGACCGAAAGTATAAGGGCGGAGCCTTAAGTTCAGGCTAAACCAAAAAAAGGAGGTAAACCGGGTTTTACACTTCAGTCATACGAGTTAATTCCTTTGTAAGTGATTAAAATATCCGTTTAGACTCCATTTGGCCTCCTTTCGAAGATGTTACACTTTTCTTAAAGTTGCACTGCTGTATTACCCGAGTTGACTACGAAGTCTTGAAGTCGTTCTGGAAGTCTAGTAAAATATTTGGAGAAAAACGACTGCTAAAGTTCAGAATCTCAATTGTTATAGTATGGCACCCCTCGATCATAATCAGAAATACGGATATCCTCAGACCAGAAAAACACTCAACACAAACTTTATTGCTTCGCTCTTAACCACTCTGTCCGGAGAAGAAGCATTTATTAAAATCGGTTACCAAACATATTATAGAGGTGTGATGATAGTTTTAAGGTGTGGTAAACAAATTAGACAAAAATGATAACTAGTATTGCATTTCAACACCTAAACTTTTGGCCTTCAGTAGTATGCCTACATTTGGGATTCCAGTATGAGGGATACTAATCTAGTTTTTTTCAATTCAGAAATAACATATTTTGGTTTCATGTGAATCATATATACAAGCTACAACATTCAAAGGCACATGTGGCGATGGGAATCAGGCAAGATTATCAGGGCGTCACACATTTGTGACGCTAATGCAGTACAGGCTAGGGGCTTAACCAATGCCCCATATATCCTTAATTTCCTAATTCATCATCATTTAAAATTTTTTCGACACTTTTCTTCAAGGCACATTGATTAAATTTCTTCCATTATATAATAGGATTAGCCGTAGAATTTTTATAAATTTTCTTCACGATTATTTTCATTGATTCCACATTACTCTATATCGTACAAAAGAATAATTAGCTTACGCCTTTCTTTCCACATACTCTTGGACAAAAAATTTGTGCTAAATGTGCCCTATAATCGGAAAACCAATGGGACCAAGCACCTTTTCTCACCCTCCCTCCACCATGAAATGACGGAGGTGGATCCTCAAAAGGGGTGTATGCTTGACGTCCTTTCCCTCTCCTAGCACCACTTGGGCGAAACCTTTTTTATTCTTCCCTCTAAGGAGCTAGACTATGACATTTCCATATAACAAAGTGTGTTTAAAATTAGACTGACTCTAGATATGTACTAGATGCGATAGTCACCTACAAATCCTCAGGTTGATGTTATTGTTTAAAATAAATGCAGTAGTATTATTTCAAGGAAAGCCTTTAAATAAATTAATCAAGGTGCTTGTTAATTTATTTCGTTAAATAAACATTTGGCCAGTAAAGATTGGATGCAAGAAGTCTCGTTCTAGAAAGCCATCCTGATCGTGGTCACAGATCAGTCAATCGTGTAAAGAACTGTCTACAGACTGCGGAAGACATGGACAGGGATACAAAGCCACGGAGTGGAGGAAGTAACTCATTTTCATTTTGTATAGCATGAACGGGAGATTCATTTTGGAGGGATAAAACATGTTTGAGTATTTAACGTCTTAGAAACATTCCTTCTAGCGTGTTCTTTTTCAAAATATTGAATAAATTAGTCAAAACTGCTAGTCATTTATTTAACTGTCAAAGCATTTGGCCAGCAGAGGCAGAATTTAAGAAATCCCATGCTAGGAAGCAATCCTGATATGCGATAACAGACGGATCAGTCACGTAGAGAAGGATCTGCAGATTATGGAAGACTCAGAGAGGGATTAAAAAATTTAGAGAACTAGGAGGATGTATCCTTTTTACTTACTTAATCATAATAAAAGGGTTCATTTTGGATTGATAAAATTTGATCATATTTTGAACCGTGAGTGTCCTGACCCTTGTTTTGATTGACATCTAGTTGCCTTGAGCAAAATTGATTCTCATTAATGTATAAACCTTCCCTTTTTACGCACTTTAAATATCTCCCATAAATTCAGTTTCAATGTCTCGCAACGGAACGACAGTTTTATTAATCATGCATTTAACTCGAAGGTCCCCATAGTTCATACTTCCCTTTTGCTGGTAGGGACTTTCATTGCAGAAGCTAATTAGGTTCCACAATGGAATCAAAGACTCCACACTCTGATTTCGTGATGGCCGGTTTGATTGACTTGACCATTTATCATACCTTAATATTATATAAGAAGAACATCTGCTTCGGATGGCTCATCAGCAGAGACCCACTCTTGAAAGGTCATAATGGTGTCTATTCTGAAAGAAGCCAATCGACAAATGAGGCGAGACAGAACTTGAACGACTGCCACAAAGCTTATTTAACGCTATAGCAATTACGCGAAAATTATTACCGCCTCATGGTCAAGTAGCTAAAGTTAACTTAGGCTGACGGCCGCTGTCATTCGGTTAATAATTCTGCAACACTGTGTTTGTTTAACCCTCGGTTTTGATAACGGGCCACTTCAGGGCTCCGCTATTTCACCTCCGCTGCATAACCTGGCCTCCGCACCATGCCAGTCGTCCTCCAGCCGTCAGTCCACATTCCTCGGAGAAGTCTCGACGTGCTACAATTCTGCTAAAAAAACCAAGAAAGCTATGCAAGTATTGATGCTCGCCTTCCTTTTATACAAAAACAAATAGAGGTGACAAGAGCACAACCTCTTGTTGATTATACGAGGGATTTCGAGTAGTTATAAAGTCATGTATAACTATAAACCACACTGCTTTGATAGTAAATGTAGAAATCCCGCCATTATATCCCCTTTCTTTTCTCCCTGTGAATTTCTATCCGAAACTGAAAGGAAAAGAACTGACAAGGAAATGATTAATTGCACAAATGCCATTGTGTTTATGATTAAGCATGTCATTCAAACATTCACAAATCCTAAAAAAGCTCTTCACAAGTAGCATCAGCAACTCGATGTCGAATTACAATCTCTTTGGGTGGGAAAGTGTTATGGCTATACCGTTATAACCTTTTCCTTCTATATACCATTACAATCAGTTTTGACGTGACATCCTTAATTATCCCATCCAAAAGAGGAAAAAGGAATAAATACAAAGATACAAAATTGCCATTTCTGTGAATAAATACGCCACATGGAAAGCTGAGTTAAAATACTGTCAAAATAATGCACTATATCCATTAGTCATTTCAGGGTAACACAATACAGCGCAAAGCAACGTGATACTCAATGTGATCCCGTTGACTGAAAAAAAAGTTAGCTAGGGAAAGCTTTCTTTTTGCCTGTCCCGAATGTAGTAATGTCACTAATGCTTCACCGTGAAGTGCAAAATGAATGCACCACGACTTTGGCAAGTGCTTTTCCAGCTGGTACATGGCCCGCCAAGCCAAATGAGAACTTTAGTGTAACGCTTTCCTCAATTTTCTCCTCCTCTCTGCCCTTTGTATCTTTTAAACGAACAAGTTGGTTCGACTGGGACGTTTATTGGTCAGAGTTAACAAGGATCACTACAAGTTTAGAGAAGTCTTGATACTGGGCTCTACTCTGCCTCGGGGAGTTCTGAAGGCACCTCTGTCGCAAGATTCGAGTTGCTTGCGCTCTTTATCCTCAAAGGTACATTTAAAACAACTTTACAGCTATCAATAAGCACTCTACTGCGGTGATACCGCATGCACTGATGCGTGGTGTGTCCTACTGCTTCTTGAGGTAGGCCGTACAAATATCATGCGCCAGTCCTCACACTGTTGGTAAAGATGGCATTCAACCGTGGTGATGCGCGTACGGAACAGCTTGTGATGATGAACGAGATTTCCCGTGCATAAAAACGTAAAACTGCTGTTACCCATTTGTACTAAAGGCCTTCAGCCAGAACGGTGATGGGATGCTCAGCTTCAAGCCATCAATTAGATAAAATCGTTTTAAAAATGGCCAATCGTGCATCCTAATCGTGATGATACTTAGCCTTTCTGAGATATGGGTGAATACAATCATTGATTAGAAGCTCAAATTTTGACAGGTTACTAGGCTATGTGTACTTGACAGGTCAAATGACCTTGAGTGGTTCATCCTAAAGTGGTTTCCTTGCACTGGTCAAATGCTGGAAAGCAAATGCGTAATTGCAGCAGTGGACTGTTGCATAGAAATTTTTTGTCTCCTTTGGAGAAGGTTGAGAAGTTTTGGTTTGACTTAAACGTTATTCGTTTTGCAACACGTCAAGGGTAGCATTATTAATCTATCAAACAGACAAGAAAATGACTAGTAGATGGTTTTTAAAAATGATTTTCTCAAATACTTAATTAGTCGAAGTTCGAAGCAACTGGTTCAACACCTAGGCGGAGAGTTCGAGCATGCAAATGAAGAGGTCGACAGGGCTGGCTATGCGAGGTCAACTCGATGAATTATGCAGATTAGCCGCATGACTGAGCTATTTTGACGAGGTCAAGTTAGAAACACACTTCAAGAAAATTGATTACCTTTTTCCAAAGCTCTTGTAGAGAGAAATACGGAATACAATATTTAAATGCAGTCTTACTTAGGAAGTCAGCAAAACCATCATCTGTGTTACCGCATTCTAGTCTCCACAAAGTTCCTATCCAAAGAATTGTAAAATTTCTTGCTTAGCTTCTTGATGAGCACACTGAGGACTTTGGGAATGGGCAGTAGGAAGGCCCGAATGAACAAAGCTTCACCTCCTGGTAGTGGTAGTAGTAACAGTTTTGGTCTCCTTCCCTCCCTTCTACTGTCTCAAAATAGTCCCCATTTAATGCACACACTATCCTTACATCTGTCACCCGCCAGTTAAACCCATCTACAGCTGGTCGTGGGAAGAGAAATGTAATGTTAGGTACAGGGTAGGGAAGCCCGGATAGGGAGGGTTTCCTCCCCTTCCTTCTCTCTTCATCCTCCTACCAATTCCCCCTACCAGCACCTGATTTCATCCCGCCACTGAGTGACACTTCTGTGGGAACCGGAAGGGAGATGTCAGTGTAGTGTTTTAGTTCCGGCGACGCGACTATCCCGTCTTCTCAAAAAGAACACATGTACTGGAATTTTGCGTGTCGTTTATTCTTGGGATTCTGCATTCCTTGAGAAACGTAAAACCCAAAAATCAAGTACAATCCAGAGGAATTATGAAAAACGATTCTATAATCGCATATTAATTTTAAAATTGTTCTCCGTATTGTAAACTATTATGTTAGCATAAGGGAAATGCATTTTAAAATGTCCCAAATTATTGTCACATATATGTGACGCAGAATTTCCCCACCTCAGTTTACAAGGCGGAAGTACTCAGAAAAAAATATGCATTTAAATCAACTCTAATTGCTATAAAAGAAATTAACCTTAAGGCATGTGCATTCTTTAGGCAGAAACTGGTCTTAAAATCTACCCTTCCCTAAAGGAGATAGTTGGAGTGATGTGGAGCATAAAGTGAACGAGCTGAGACGTGTATTAAGGGCATAACTACCCAGAGACGATTTTAACAATATATTTTAACAACCACTTTTTATTTTGACAAAAGCTTCCCTAAAATGTGAGTGGTACTTGAAAAGCACAGAGTGTAGAACATCGGCCAAGTTTTATCAGCATTTGGCACATTATTTATTCCTACGGCGCTAGGGTTACCCCCTCAGCTGTAAAACCACCGTTAGATCAGGAAGTTCCACAGCCTTGATGTGAAGCCTTCTGAAATATTAGTTCCCTTCTCGTAGTTTAAATCAATCCATACATTAAGTGTTGTGTGACCGACGGAGAGGCAGTTCCGTGAACCTACAATAAATCTGCCTCTGGATGGACTGCATACTAAATCTGCTAAACCTTGACAAAAGAAACTGACAGTTTTGACAGTAACTCAAAGAAGGTATAAGTCTAAATAACTCGGCTGGTAAATGTGAAAGTGAGATACCCACTAAGGATGATCAAGTAAATGAGACATCACAAAAGGTATATTAAAACCACATCTTTAACTTCACTTTGCAGGGGAACTTAGTTTTAGCTATTCAACATCTCCCACGAAATATTCTTCCCATTCCCGTGTTCCGCAAAGGTTCGTCTTTTCGTACTGCTAAAAGCAATCACAAAGTCATCACCCACCATTCGGCCCCAAATCCAGTGGCCGTTGAGAACAAAAATGCCGACAATGTGGCTGGAATTGGTGCCAGGATGTGGCAGACGAACAGGTAAGCCATGGCAACCAGAACTCTCCCAATTGAGGTGCGCTGGGAATGTACTTCGAGCCACGTCTTTTGACAGACAGCTTTCTCCGTGTGCCTACGTGGGGTGCTTTTGCCATTCCCTTTCGTCCATGGGATTGGGCTAGTGTTTAAAGACTCCTTCCTGTCACTATTGTACCACATGATAACTTGATAAGAGGGGATGATATCTACCTTTTCCTTTCACAGTTTCTTCATTTAATCCCCACGATGGTGGAAAGGAGTTCGGATCAAGTCAATCCCAAGCCATGAATAATGGACTAATGGCATTGAGCACCGTACTCCGCTACTTTTCACCATTTTGATCCGAACTTCCATAAAGTTTAACCCACTAAACTGTAGACCTGACGGTTACAAAAAATATTGCTAAGTCCTCCCTTTACGAAAACTATTTTAACAGTTCTTTTATCAAAAATTGAAGTAATGACTTAAACTTTGTTACTTGCTATTTTGTTACAATTTTTGGTGGGGTTTAACTAAAATATTCACAGTTAAAAGCAAGAATCATCTGCTTCAATTCCCACGTTGATTTATAGTTGATAAAATCACGTTTTGATATGATCTACCTCTAATTAAGCTTCACATAATAAAAAATTAGTGACCGTGAAATTGGGAGAATTTCACTTTCACCGCTGCGCTTGAATCACCAAGATTATCGTAAACATAATCATCGTCCACATTCCCCTTGACTCCACCAACACCACTACCACCACTGATTAGTACCGCGTGATTAATGCCGACATGGTGCACAGGTGTGTGCTGAGGCGGTGACTTATTCCTTTGTCCCCTCCCTCCTGCATTTGCCCTCTCCACAATCTCCTCGGTCAAACTAGACGACCAACGATGACACTTTAGTACAATCTGAACATCGTACCCTCCCCTTCCCTCCCTTTCGCCTTAATTGGTGTCCGGTATTCGGACCCGTCAACGAGGGGGGTCTAATGCCTTCCTCCCACGTGAATGCGTGTACACGCGGCTGGGTCAGCTAAGAAACGCAGTCTTATCTGATGGGATGGGACGGAACCGTTTCCGCCTTGTTGCTGGCATCGTGCATCCGTACGCGCCGCAAATCTTTTAGAGTTCATCATTAGTGTTAATCGTTGGAATATTTATCTGACAGTATGTTCTAGCGGGTTTAAGCATGAATACCGACAGCGTCGATACGTGAATGAGAGTGGAACCAGGTTGAGGAACAGTTAGGATAACTTTACAAATGAATTTTTGTATGCTGTGAGTCAAGCATCATTAGGAATTTATCTTAGTCTACGACTTCAGGGGCAGTTGATATCCAGTGTAGATTTTAAAATCCATTCTACTTCTTCAACTTTTAGATAAGCTGGCTAGGCATGCGCCCTGATGACGTTGCGACACCATAAGTTCCAAAGTAGCTGAGGGACTAGAAGTGTAGATATCATTCTGACAAACATGTGGGTTCCTACGGTATTCTGCATAGATCGCTATAGCAACCTGCTCTGCATTATAAGTGTTTTTGGGACGCATGCCATCTTACAAGCACGCAGTGTAAAGTATGGATAAGCGCTTTCTACCGTGAACTTGGAGGAGGCGATTCGAGCTAGTCTGTTAGAAAGAACAGGTTTAACTCGGTTCCATAGCAGAAGCTTCCTGTATAGCCTTTGCGTTAAACCACTAAATAGAGCTGATGAATAACTTATTTCATAAAAATGAGGGGTTAGGTGTGGTACATGACGCAAATAACTGGTCAGTAGCGTTTAAAGTGGGAAATGGTGAAACACTTCGTTTACATCGACATCAGCTAGGAGGGGCAAGTTGTGAAAGCAGAGTAAGGGGATGCCGCTTCACATGCATTGATAGGTAACGATGGGTTTAAAGAAAACTACCAAAATTGTTCTTTACTCCTTTTGCGCACAATATGAAAATGTGAACTGTTTGCTGATTGAGCAGGCGATGAACTAGAAAATGGCTTTCGAAGTCCACTGAAACGTCAAGCGAATAAACAAACCACATCATGACTACGGCCATCCTAAAACGATCCACTCTTTGCCCGGTTCAAATTTTGAGGGAATGCGCTATTTTTTCTCAAGAATACTATAATTGCTGGTGTAGAACATCCACATTCTTACTCATGTCTATACCTTGCGTCTAGTCCTCCTGCACAGGCATGTTTCGGCCACTTGTCAAGCTTATCTGCCATGGTAGAGTTCACTCGTGTTTTTAGGGTCACGCAATCAGTCAAAATATCTGAGGGTCAGATAGAGCCTTTGAAAAAGTGCAACCTAGTGAATGGACAAAATTTTTCATTCTTTTACTATATTTAACCGTTTCTTACCGATTAAAATATCCTTTGATGGCAATCTATGAATCGGAAGTAATTCCTTTGCGGTTCTTATACAGCTTATTCTTTATACTGTGGTTTACTATTCATCTTTGTACGCATTGAATTTCATGGGGTATTTATTCACCCTACTTAAAAACTTGCGTCTTGCGTTATGTCTTACCGGCTACACCTACAGTCTCCCAACCCTTCGGTAAGCAGATATAATTAGTATTTTTGCAGATTTGGCTTATTGACACTACTGAAAAGGTCAGGAGTACTTAATTGGTGTCAGCGACAAGTAAATTTGATTTAAATGGAGAATACGAACGATTCCACCGATTAATCACCGAATCTAAACTTCATGGAAAAAGCATATCTGCTTTTACTAGTTGAATTTGCTGAGGTTTGTAGCAGAAGGGCCAAATAGGGGAATCAGCAACTGTCATTTACACGGCAATGATTGACGAAGCCCAATATGGTTTCAGCAAGTCCCACTAGATATCATAGAAAGGCCTAGTGCATTCTTTCAAGTGGAAGGTTTTATGTTACAGCCTTGCTAAATTCCAATGAAAGGCTACGAATACACTGAATTTGCTCGTTGTTAAACGTAACCCATCCCCTAGTCCAATGGTGTTCACCTTGCAGAGGACCCAATATTCAGAAATCTCGATCAGATCCACACTGTCTTCATAATGCGGAATCAACGCTTTATTCGGTCCCGTCTCGTAGTCTAGCGCAATTTACACAAAGAAACGTTATGATCTCAGCAAAAGAGGGATTAACGCCAGCGCAAAAGGCGATGCTCAAAAGAAGGAGGTTATGCCGTGATTTCATACTTGTTTAGATGCATCAAAAGCCTAGGGTTAATCAGTCTCCAGCGTTTTATACTGCCGTCTTGGTGTCATGACCCTTCAATCATGTCTACAGCTTCTCATCCCTTCTGTATGCTAATAATATACCTTATTCCATACTGGTCTGGTCTATTGTGACTACCAGGAGGACCCTTGAAACCGTGTAAGATAGACGGTTGCTGTAAACAAGTCGATAGAGCATGGTAGTGGTTCCTAACTAGACGAAAACTGGTGAAAGATTTGAAGTGGTCGTAAGTCAAAGTCAAGCCGAATACATCGAGTTCCGATATAAAATTATAACCAATTTCGAGCCTTCTTTAAAGTCTCACTAAACAAAGAAGCAAAAAAGACATTTGATAAAAGATGCAATTCAAAATTGTTGGCGTCTATTTGCCCTTGTGAACCTCTTGTCACACAGTCACCTATCTGACTTCTATGCAGGTAATAAAGGTGCAGTGGAGGTATCGTATGCCTTCATAACATAAATTTCTTTGTAGATAGCTCCATGCTGGACATTTAAATTCACTCAACAGTAATTTCACTCCCGTTGTTAATCACATTCTTGTAAAATGGGAGTCTGATGAAGGCAAACGCCATTTTAGCCCATCTGCAATGCGTCCCTCAAGCTAGGCCGTTCGCCGCTGACGCTCTTCTTCTGTTGTGTAAGGGTTTCAAAATTAGCCGTAAGACTTACGATTTGTCATCCTCATGGGTCAGGTTTGCTAGTGAAGAGCTTCAGGTCACCCCCGAAGTCATGACAACCCTTTTCGGTTTAAAGAGTATTTTATTAGCCTAAGGAAAGACTAACATGCTGTGTTGATCAGACGAAGGGCGACCTGTGGAAGGGGGCAAAGTCCACGTAGACAGCAGCAACGATAAACCGGTACACCATAAACTTTATAAAAGTTGATCAAATTTTATGCCAGAAAAAATAATTCGTAAAGCTATGCGTTCAGAAGTGAATTCACTTCAAGTGGATCATTCTTTAAAAAGGTCGTTTTGATTTTTAGTCGAAAGATTCACCACCCTTCTGTGGAATATCTAATTTTATCAGGTGGACTATTTAATCGAGTGTTTAACGTCCAGGCAGTCAGTCATGGACAAAGGAGTCACCTGTCAATACGCCTTGTATTTTCCCCTTCGTGAAGATGTCCAGCCAATTGTCCGAAATGCTGGAGAATGAAAATGGTCAATTTTTTATTTTGGGAATAAATATTAAGTACTAGTGACCAACACAAATCTTGACATCGAGAGATTATTCACAACGTTTGACTTTAGAAGATCTGCGAAAGGAAAATACACTTTAGTTAATTTTTTTCGGAATGGGCTATTTTAGAATTAAATTTGGAGAGCTGAAATCACCTGACTGAATTTTAAAAATGGACTAAATTTCGTATTTTTAACTACGGAACGTTTTTGGAGAGAGCACTTTTTTAGGTTAACGAATTGTTGTAATAATTCATTACCAGAATCCTATCAAAATGATTGTCATGCCGTGCACGTGAAAGTTCTTTTTATTGGAGGGTTCATATTTGATTCTTTAATCAAGAACTGACAAGGCCTTGCCAAATATGATAATTTGGCGATTAATTCCGTGAACCCTCCTGAAACATCTCAAAACCTTATTGCATGTTTCGTGTTAGAAATAAAATGTGGCAGATTGTAAGAAGTCCTTATCAAAGTCCCCCATTCCACCATATATGCAAAGGCGCTTCACATTTCAATCGACCTTAAAGTGTCCCCCCGACTGTCCAACAATTAGGAGATTTAAAGTGCATAGTGATAGATTACAATCATTAAAGTAGATTTAGGTGAAATCTCTGCTTCGAGTCCTTTTATTCATAGATGATCTTCAACGTGTGTGGCAGGTTTACTCTGCCTTTCCTGAATAGCTTTCTAGGTCGATAGTATAAAGGTCTACCTTCATCATCTATGCTTTCAGGCTTTTATTTCATCATAAGGCCATCCGTAGACCTCTAGGACCACTAAATCTACCGAGACTAGTTTAACGGCACATATGGTTTTGGCTTTTTAAGCAACCGGGGAAAACGTAAAATAAACGAATCTAAAACAGGATAAGTAGTATCGTACGGATAGACAGATGCATGTCCGTCGAGGGTATTCTACTAGTCCCTACAAGTAAAAACAAGCAACTATAGCATACTGCATAGGAAAATGGGCAACTGTTTGGGAATAAATATGATCTGCTCTATTATCCACTTATCCACGCCATATTCATTCTTCTATGCATCCATCCAAAAGTCCCTTAATCTATTCATCCATTCATCTATTCACTCATCCATCCAGTTATCCATTCAAATATCTACTCCTCTATTTATCCTTCCAATAAAACTAATTCTGAATCAGCAGAACCAAACTTGTCCTCAAAATCTATATATATCTCCATCAATTTAGTTAATCTAGAAGCTAGAATTCTACCTAATTTGAACAATCTGTAAGAAAGAAATCGAGGTTATTCTTTCCGTAAATAGAAGCTGAGTTTTCTCAGTAGTTAAAAAGACGAATTTTAAGACAAAACTTTTCTAGACGCCCACAGATAAATAGCGAGCCCAAAAGCTAGAATGGCTTAAAAGTGGCTCATTTTATTGCTTGGATTTTCAAACACCTCGACCACCTCGACGTTTTTTCCCACATTAACGAGTTGGTGAAAGACTAGATTAACCTTGCCTTCTGGAAGCTTAAGATGCACAAATCTTCTAAACAATACAAAAATCTAATTTGTTAATACCGCATTTAAACATCAGACTATCAAATACTTGGCTTTTGTTTCGTCATAGCTCGCTACAATGACTTGTAACTTGAAGTAATTTATGAAATACCATTATTTATATGCATCGAGGCACATGTGTCAGTCTATTACTACGGTTCTGCGCATTGTGCCGTCTACTACTTTCCTCTTTCTTGAACCCCTCCTTAGGTCCTTAAACGGCAGTTGGACCTGAACAATATGGTTCTTCTTTGCTCCCCCTCCCCCCCCCCCTGTAAATCGAGGATAACTCCGTTTCAAAGATTTAGAAGTTTCTCATCAATCATGGCTGGTATTTAAAAAAGCTACGCCATGTGAATTTCATACAGGTAACTCTCCGAACAAACAAAAGTGACTTTAGTACCCAAATTACTATAAGTTGGGCGCGTCACGATCAACAAGATCCTCTACTTCTAAACATAATAGGGCATTAAGTGTTGCTATTGATGCTTTTGTTGGACATAAACGATCAGGTAAGCTTAGAAGGGCTTGAATGGTGGCCAGGTCGATTCCACATTTCGTGCATTACAAGGGTTCAAAGATTATTATCTTGTTGGCTCACCTATTTTACGCAAATTATTGAATTGTCCCGATTCTAAATTGTGTACCACCGGTCTTGTGAGGAATGGTATTTATACCGCATAGTTAAGGGAATGAACACGTAATTTTTTTTCCAAACAGATCATCCACTCCCTACCCCGCACTTCTGAGGACGTGTGCCACACTTCATCTCAAGAGGGCCCTGTAAGCATTGCAAGCGTTCCATACAAAAGGGAAATAAAAATGGACCTTCAAAGTTATTGTCCCTTTGAGACTTAAGGAGAGGGGAAATCATGGGTCCATCTATTCTGAGAGGCTTTTTGCAGTCAATAATTTGAAATTATAGAAACTAAACATCACGTTATCATTGATTCACCTCATAAATTCTAGCTGTGTATGCAGTGACTGGCGGAAGCCGAATGGACATCCTTTCTTAGGCTACTCTTGGAAAAGAACCATTTATTAGAAGTTAGTTTAATGTAATCACGTACTACATCTTCGAAAATATCTACATCCCTATTTTGTAAAAAGAACCTTTAACTGTCTGGATGTGCCTATTTTAGAAATGGTGCAATCGTGTGACGCACATCCCAGTACGACTACGACTTTAGCCTCTAGTAAGGACCAAGTTACAACACCCAGCCCAACACCGCAGACAGCGTGATGCCACCTTTACAGTGTTACTTTCCTACCCCCATTTGCGAAACAGAGGAGTGACTGCTTGGTAGTACATATTTCCGGCTGGCTACCATGACAACTTTTTAAAGGATTGAATGGGATGTGTATACGGTTGCGAGGATTAATGTAACGCCCATGAGTGGCGCCTTTTTTGGCAGATGATATTTCATTCCCGCCTTTTATACAAATGTTTACATCTCTGATTCTAAAAGACTAACCGACAAAGCACATTTTTTGGGGTAAAAGAGAGTTTGTAACGCGAGGTCAAAATCAAATCCAATTTATGATTGATATTCATTTGATGTTTCTTATTAACTGTTTTTGAGATTGTTAAGACGGTTTCAGCTACAAGGACGCAACATGGTAGTGTATTTCAGAAGTTTAGGTGTTGCCAACTCGTGGAAGAGCTGAGAGACTTCTGTCACAACGCCTTGCTACTTACGTGAAAACTGAATCACGGGAACTAAAAAGACGCACACAGTCGTACAGGAGAATATAGCTAAAACTAAAATTCAGGTAGACACCTAGACCCACTGCAAATTCCAAAAATTAATAAGCTTGGGTCACAGTCATGGGGGTTTAACTGACAGATCATATTTAAAGAAGTAAAAAAGGGAAATTGGTGGGTGGGCAATTAAAAATACTGTGGCCGTAATACTTCAGCTGTTTGTTCAACTTCCGATTTGGTTCCTCTTGCATTTACTACTCGGTCACTGTACTTCCGCGAGAAAACATGATCTCCGGGTCATGTCAGTAGCCCCCAGACCTTCTATCCGTCGATAATAAGTAGTAACCTTAATACTTTGTCTTCTTGCGGCTTCACGGAAGAGTTGGACGCTACATTGATGATAATAGAAAGGGACTCCTAACCTAAAGTACAACTTCTGTGATTTTCATTACAGGTTGCTAAACCGCTACTTGATGGAATGAGGTCATAGATTGTGGAGGGGAAATCTGTGGTGAACCATAATGGGAAGGTTAAAAGTGACATCTTTTGGCAACCAAGGTGTCAGCAACTGAAACAACACTAAACTTGGCTATAAATTATCTGATAAAATTCGTTATAGAACTGGCCATGGCACCTATATGAAGAAGGAAATTGGATAGATATGCGATACCTCTCTACCTCCCTGCTAGATGGACTGACCCAAACAGATATGGCTAGGCAGCAATGAAATGAGAACAAAATGTCTAGGAGGAACACATGCCAAATCTTTTACCCACGAAAATATTACATGACAGCTTTAGACCAGTGGTTCTACAACTAGCTTTGGGCATACTCAAAGGCCTACTTACTTCCCCTATTCCCAATATAGCTATTAAACGGCACGAAACTCCATCTCAGGAGGACTTGCTACGAGAGATAAGTGACGCTGTGGTCAGATATCTTCCCGGTTGCGGACGAGTCCAATGACTGGCGGGGTCGTTTGGTTAGCGGGTGTATTTCTTACAGCACCGACTACGCTGTGATGGCCGACTCGGGAAGTCGACCAGGGGGATGACGCTCAAAAGAAGAGAGAAGCTATGTGGAAATTCGATCGTTTGTTTCACTCCTCGTTTTGGCTATGCAAACACTTAAGGCTCTTCCATTATAGCTCCGTTAGACGGCGTGGCCTCTGAAGCATGCCAGCAACCCTTAGCCCTTCTGTACTTTGAAAATACACATTTTGTCACAGTATTATGTCTTTATCACCCTCAGGGTTGCTACGGTACAAGTGGACTGACGCATATATCATCAGGCTTCATGGTTCACGCACATCAGGTGTGGTATCGCAATGCGGCAAGCTGAAAATTGCAAAATTCCTTTAGTTACCTGATAAATGCAGTATAAAATAGGAGTTTTAACTTTTTTAAAACTAAGCTGCTTTTGGATGAACAGAAACGCCAATTAGTGCCATGAAACTGTTTGTAGAGAGACATTAAAATAAAATTTGTATTTACCTCCAAAACAACAAAACTGGTTCACACGTATTTAAAGTTCCGGAATAAAGAAAAACTTTACCGAGCATGAGAAAAGATGACTTTATGCTTGCCATATGCGTATTGCCAGTTCAAATGTTTAGCTTATAGCATTTACGTCTATCATGTTGATTCCGGTTTCACACTTTAATTGTTGGGTCCTAGGAAGATTTTTAGCCATTAATGACTTTTGGTACCGATCACTCTACTTAAAGACCTTTATTCCAGTCATATAAGTTGAGATGTTTATCAGTTTATGTCACTTTTGCAGTATCTGTGATTTCTTTGCATTGACTACTTTGTCCTTGAGGTAAAATGTAATTTTCTTTTGAGTCCGGTCCACGAAATAGGTATCTAACGGTTCATGCAGGGTTAGCCATGGTTAGGAGGCCTTTAGCAACTCAGCCGTGGAAAAATCCATCATAGACTGCGCCTAAATTTTTATATGACAAATTGAAAAAGTGAATGCAGACACGAAAAGCTATCTTGATTTTATCCCCCCTTTGTGGAATACCTGTACCTCAAATGTCCATATCTTTTTAAACTGTACGGTTAGCTACATGAGTTCTTCAGTCTTCCAACATCCCACTTTGGTTCTTTCGTTAGCAGCCCATCATTCCTTCGTTGGGATTATTACTTCTTTGGTACCATTCAACAATAAGGCGTGAGAGAACTTAGGCGAAACTCATTCTATTTTACTACCAGAATCATATATCTTGGCAAAAATTATAGTTCAACTCCAGAAACGGGTAGTTCAAGGAAGTTTAAACTACGAAATGAAATTAGTCGTTAGTTTCCATGGCAATTTTTACTACTTTAATAGTGGAATCTAAATTCACCAAAAAATTTCATTATTGGTCTTGGTTCTCTCAAAAATTAAAATAGATTCTCCCCATGTGTTACATTGTCAGGGGGAATAGTGACTGCTTCCTCATATAATGTGCAAAAATTAATACAAATTAGAAAACGCTGACAGATGGATGGTCTTTGAAGAAAAAAGGCAGCACAAAGAATTCATATGTGGAGGGAGTACAGGATGAAACAGGTAAGTTAACGAATGCTGTTACATCTTAAGTATTCTCCCAAGCCACAAAAATATGCCAGCATTGAAAGCATATTTATTAACCCACGCCACCAAAATGGAAAGAGACACCAAAGAAATTAACTAGCATGGGGAAATTACATCACCTTCTTCCGTCGAAAGGATTTAACCCTTTCTTTGGGATCAAATACGATTTGTTAAACATTAAACCCTCTTCACCAGCAGTAATTACAAAGGGCAGACACTTAGAGATTTGTTAAAAGTATGCCCTCTTTTGGCATTTTTGTAGGGGCTATTAGTAGAATCAACCATCTGTAATAGATGACATCTATTTTAACCATCAGAAGGAACGGTGTTGCATGTTCGCTCTGGTTATACTGTTTTTACCGACTGGGACGAAGCGGCATTACGAGCCGTGGGAAACGCTCGGGATACGTGGACAAAAATGAAGTTGATTTGGTGACTTGGTTCTGAACGAACTCTTGTCAAAGCTAAAATACACTAGGTTGTAAAAGTATCGCTTTGATCAGCCAATCAGCTAACGTAAACAGGATTTTTCTCCTGTTGAAATGGGTTTGATTTCCATTGCTACTAGTGTCGGCCTTGAGAGCTCGCAACAGATCTCATCAGCAGGAGAGATGATTTATTTCCAACTTACAGAAGGGTTTGTAGGCTACAATCTTTGTCTGCGCAGCTGCGCGGAAGTACAGACCGCGAAGATTAATTGACAGCTATGCTTATTGGCATGGTAGAACGGCAGTTTACGCCAATTTCCGTAGATAAACCTGGGAACAAAAATACAATCTTTGCCATATTTGCTCTAGCAGTTAAGCCCAGGGATTAGTTAAAAACTAAGGGGAAAATTTCGTGTTTAAAAAGTCTTCGGGCTGGAGTTCGAAATCTGTCACGCTCAATTAGGTCCGCTTCCCCTTCTTCCCTCCACCTCAGTTGCCCCAAGACATAGCTTATTCGAGGCAAAGCAAACGCTCATGTTCTGCAAGGCCCAGAGCTCATGAATCACTCACACACAGGTGCTTCTGTAGCCGCCACCGCCGCCACTACTCCGAGACAAGTTGTTATCGTGCCGGGGAAAAGGTAAGCAGACAGGCGGAGAAATGGAGAGGGGGTAGGAGGGGGAAAGAGGAGAGAAAACCAGTTTTGCATGAATCACCTTTTCGTGAAAACAGTTTTCCAGCTCCCCACTCATTTCTCTTGTGTTTTTACTGCTTAGTGTGTTTACTCCTCCAGCATGACGGGATATGGGGGACTTGGTCAAGTTAACCACCCCTCCATCTCCTGCCTACTTCACACTCCATCCCTCTTAGTTGATGGCCATTTTCCTGAACACCTGATACGACGCCAACAGTCAGGACACGGAGGGGTATGGGCAGAGATGGGGATAACATTGCTAAATGGAGGGGTGCCTGCTGTTTGTTGCAGACATCTACAAGCATCTGTTCAGATTTCATGGATGTGCGCAAGTGATGCTTCTTTCCTCACTTACTGGTGGAAGAATTAGAAGTGGCAATAGCGAACGTAACCCGTAAGTGATTAAATCATTTTAATTTGATCACTAACTAGAATGGTGTGTGCTTTACACATACATCTGTTGGCAACCCAGGACGTGGGAGTTATGCCACGAAAACAAGTTGAATGATAAAATCATATATGAGCCTTCCATCTTGAAGTAATACCACTTGCAAAACAATTTATTTACCAAATGATGTGTAGGTGAACAACCAACCTAATTTTAAACAGTTTGAGGTTTTATGACAACTAATAGGGTGTAAAAAATATCAGTATATTAGAATAAGGAGAATATTTTAATAGGACAATGTTATTTAAACTGATTACATGTAATGCTCCTAGCCACTGCTGATGACAAAAGTAGTCATACTACTGGCGGTGTATAAAAAGGCTGCGGAGGTTCTGGCATGCCCTGAGGCCATGCCGCCGGACTGATGAACAACAGCTCTACTTTTCAGTAATCGCGTAACAAAAATGAAGGGTTAAAAAAACAATCAAAGCATTAGATGGCCCCATCTCCTTTAAACGTCTTCCAAGGCGCTCTTCAAATTCAGCCTCCCGCGTCAGTTGATAGGATGTAGTCGGTTCTATGAGAAAAGTATCCACTAACCAGCAGCCATACTCATCAAATTTGCGTAAAAATGAGGTTTTTGACTACATCCGCACTTATTCCTCGTATAATTTTCACATAATTTTGGGTTTTGCCCTGTTTGGAAACTGTACTGG
>NW_020170401.1:260759-285919 GCF_000524195.1 Echinococcus granulosus
TAGCTACAAGAGCACTGGCCTAAAAGCAATGTCATTTATTCTCGCTTCCGTGGAGGAGGTATCGTGAGTTCACTTCATTGGTCTCCACATACAGGTACCATGACCATCAAATTCGGACGATTCTCTGGTAGATCTCTTTGGTTGTTAATAGCACATCTGCAGACCACGGACCTTGGGTGGTTGCCTTAGGTAGACGTCATTCTCAATCCTTCGTTAGAGATGGTTACAGAATCTCCCATCAGCAGCATATGCACTCCTTCCGTCCCGTTAAGGTTTACCATTTCGAATATCTGCTAAATAGGATCAACTTTGCTTCCCGTTGCCAAAAGTGTAGCACATGGTGTCCTTGTTTGAAGTTAGAAGGGACGATAATACTGCAGCAGGAAATGCATTGGCGACGAACGAAGGAAGGCTTGGTTACTAACATGGTGCAGGGACCCTGCAGCTGGGCGGAAGTACAATGGCCATGCCCTTCAGTGCCCTCGTAACCAAAAATAGGGGTTAAGCAAGCAAAGCATTCCATAAAAGTGAAAAGATTTTTATCATCTTTCTTGAATAGCATGCAACAAATTTCACGAGAAGTACCTAGACTTTAGAGACCGAGTTAGACAGGGCTTGCCGAGAAGGCAACCCCGAATTGCATCTATCGGAATAAACCCATATTTAACGAAGTTTGACTTAAAATGGGAGGATGATAAGGGAGAGTACGATAAGAAGTAACGTAACGATAGACTGACTCATATCTCTGCTTTATATCGCATGCAAGCAGATGTCATGTACACTTGACAAGCCTATTCCAAAAGGTCTGATGTGCCATTGCAGCCAGCTCTGGTAATAATTACGCTATTGTCTTGAATATCTGATCAAAAACTTTTGAAAAGAGTAAGTGTATTTTATATTTTTGGTTAAGCAGATGCAAATACAGGTACGGTTAGAGAATTGTGCCATTTAACAGGGTAATACCCGCTGACACTGGAGTCCCTGCAGTTGAACATTCAGTTAGCCACAGTAACAAATCACCGCACAAAACTTAGTTATAGATTTTAAAAGCGGAAGAATGATTAATTAACTGTGTATCAGCTTTGGATTGGGGGGTGGAGTAGCCACAGACGGATTTTAATGATTCACCCGATCGGCAATCCTGTTTCACCCCCCTCTCTATCTCTTCCCGTCTTCCAGAAGGAATTCGCCCAGCGGATACCTGATACATGCATACAAAGCACTTGTAAGCATGTGTAATGATAGGGGTTGAATGGACAAAAAGAGACGCGACTGTTGGTATTTGTTGTCGACAGTTGCTTCATCCCCTTCCACCCTTTGGCCTCGGCTCTGGGCCCGCAGAGAAACAGGAACACGATTTTCCGTGCATTGTAGAAACACTATTTGTTGTGCTTCTTACAACAGGTGACAGAAAATTTCATTTCTGTCAAAAAGTAGCCATTTTGTATGTGGAAGATAGTACCGAGGCGATAGGTGCTCTGCGAGGTGATTTGACGGTGATTCATAGGCTCTTGAATTAAGAAAAAGACAGAATGTTATATTTTAGACGTCAAACGGATAATTTGTTTGTAATAGGGTAATTTTCTGATAAGATAACAGACGTTTTCCCATTTTTGAGTTGGTAGCAACTAAGAAGACAAATACAGTTCTGCCTTCCTACGCAAAGGCACACACAAAGGATGGTCTTTTGAGGATGAGGTGGGGTGGGTCTTGGGAGTCTGGAATGGGTATTGAGTAGATCGGCCACTGATGTTGCCCAAATTTGCCACACAAATTCATTTGTCGTCTCATGTTAGGGAATCAGTGAAGGGTCGGAAACTGTCCACTTGTTTCTAAGTTATGTCTGGAATGTGCGCTCGCCGGTCTAGGTGCAGCGCGGACACATAGGGACCGACACTGAGACGTCCGAATGGGGGTCAACACGTTGTCGCTCTTAAGCAGTGACCTGAGTAACCCTAAATCAGCGGTTAACCAATGTTTGGTCAGCGTTATTCACTCATTAGATAGAATGTCATGTTCGGTAGCAGCTCTAATCTCTTTTATCTCCTATTAATGTGATGGCACGCTTCCGCCTTTGGATATTCCATTGTTAAGATCGCATTTTACAGCCACCACTGAAATGTACTTTTTGTTACATCTCCTCTATCAAGTGATGAAGACAAGGCAATGCCAAGCAACGCTAAGTCACCTCCAACGTAGTTCCAAACTGACACATACCCAAGTCCCTAAAAGTTATCTCGGAGAGCCGTACCGGAAATCTGACCACCTTTAGGCCTCCTAAAACCTGCTCGTTCAAATTTTTAATAGTCCTTTTTTGAGAATGAATATCTACTTCACTTATAGCTGTGTCTACTGACTATGATGAGTCTGAGATTCCACGTCCTCGTTGTATTGTAACGTTGAATTAACTGCTGCAGACACTGTAACGTAACGTCGGTCCACTATCAGCAGATAGGTTAATACTCAGGTAATTTGAACTGGACATTTATGTGTCTAGTCTCATTAAAATTTAATGTTCCATTTTTATTCCTATTGAGAAAACTTCGGCGATAAAAACACGTACCGTTGTTGTTGCCTAAGCTAGCATAAATGTCTCATTAACTGTGGGGGATAGAGCCTGCGGACATAAGTGCGAGACAATATCTAAGTTCCGGAAATGACAGAAGCAAATTTCAGACAGACAGCCTTGGGAAACCACAAGTGAATGGTTACCGTCTGCAACTGCTATACGCGCCTAACCTACAATCATTGGACTTCTGGGTTTTTTGTAGGATCATCATTACGCTTATGCACTAAGTCAGGGACTTTGGTTTTGAGTAAATTAACAGGTTTGAAAAAGCGACAACGCTCAATAAGGAGTATTTCTTTATATCCGTGTAATCATCTTTTTTGCAATGTAGAATACCGGGGATGTGATGAACTAGTTCTGGGTGTAAGGAAAAGTAGGTTTGGATGAAATATTGCATCGGCTAAAACAAAACACCATTGCAATTTATAAACTTCCTTTATCAAGAGGGGACTTAGAGTGGTCACCTAGGTCACCCCTGTTTCCATCAAAATTTTATTTTTCAACTGCCTGCTCTACTTTACATAGGAGTGCCTAATGTCATTGTCAAGAAGGGGTAGTAGTCGGTACTTGATGGCATCCTTGTGTGAGCATGGAGAATGGGGAAGTATTTTTTTGCACTCCTCTTTTGCAATCTGAAGGGAAAATTTTCCTACAAGTCAATTTTTCTGTGGCATGAGACTGTCCTTTGTCATAAAAGACCATATCTCTCTTCTAAGTGGCTAAATGATAAATCTTAGCTGTTTCCAAATAAAACGTTTTGCTAACCTTTTGATCAGGTCCCAGGCCCAATCGTCGTTTGCCTTTTAGCAAATTTCAAAACATAATGAATACATGCTTCTGTGGTCCACTACTTACATGGCCACGAAGCAAAAGCAGTCTTACAGGGACGAAGTGGGCGAAAATCCATGCTTCACAAATCATGCACATCCCCAAATTCATGTATATCTAGGGCCCTAGAAGATAAGTCACTGCTCCAAGCTGAACAGTAAATAGCGTGAAGATTTTGCCCCTCTGATATGGGTACATTTTCAAGAATTTCCACATTTGACATGCCACATAAATCGTGCCATTTGATCAACAATTTCGATAAACCATTCCTAATTTGTCAAATTTTCAATTCTAATCTTCTATCATAAAATTTTTAAAGTACTTTCTTAAATAACTTTTAAACGTCGGATGGATAAAATAGGACGTTAAAGGTTATTTTTATCACACACCTTGATCGTCATAGATGAGAAACAAAAGCTGTATACTTTATACTAAATAAATACGATAAAAATAATTAAGATTGATTACAAAAACGAAGACTTCAGTAGATCCTTCCGAGGGAGGGTCAAAGTGGCATCTCCTTTCAGCAAATGCCTAATCTCTAATTATAAACAATGATTTCTGATTGAGTGATTGGTCTGTAATTCTACTCGAGAATGTATAATGAGGGTCCAAGAATTCGCTAATTTCCTATCTCAACATTGTTTTATTGTAAGAGCTAGCATACAAAGTGTTGAATATACGGAGCATCTCTCGGTTTGGCAATATCTTTCGGAGGGATTCCTCCTTGATATAACTGATCTTGCAGAGTAGACAAAACTCATCATGACCGATTTCAATTACTCTTATTAAAACAGGTGGCATCGCCTCCTCACTCCAACAGATAACTCTATCATAGTGTTCCCGTTTTGCGACTGGCTATGAATGGGCCCTTTATCAAAATAATTTTTGCCATAATCTTGGCTTCTTGGCCTTCCGTCTAAGTCTATGGCCTTCAGGCACTTCTGTACTTCCAAAGTACATTATTCGTCTATACTTGCAGACTCGATAACAACTCTGATGATGCCTTGAGCTGGTACAGTACAATTAAAAAGAGGGTTGAAACTGCCAATTGCAAATAAACTAAACTAATCTTGTTGTTGTTCGTTTGATTCTCCGTTTTTGCTACGCAGGGACACCAAGGCACAGACACTGTACATTCGCCTGTCGGTCTGGCCTTTTGGACCATGTCACTAGCCGCTCAGCCAAGTATTTTAGCTTCTTTAGATCTCAAGGAGGAAATGCGGTGCTACTTTGGTGGCAGTGGGAAGTGAACCCAATCATAAAGGATAACTGCTCTCATTCATTTTGCTAAATAATAATAGACCATAACGTGATGGAGGAAGGGTGTATGCTGGGCGTGGGCGAGTCTGAGATGACCCTTAACAGAAGAGTTGGAAATGACGTCTAACCTTGGCAACTACCCTAGTCCTGTGTACGATCGGAAAGCTATTAATAACTGAAGCCACAATAGCCATGAATCGTCTAGAAATTCCGTTAAGGGGGCTGTCTACCGTACCTATATGAAGATGTCATTAAAATAAACATGCCATATTCAGATGAATATAAATGGCTGGGCAACATTTAAGTGAGAACAAAGTAGCAAGTAGGAATGGATGCGAAGCCTTACGCCTAAGAAACGACTTTATACACTGACATTTGCTAAATGTTTAATTTTAGGCCGGAACAGAAATCAAGTTCCAGTGGAATTGCCAAGACGAGTCTATGACGTTGCGGTCAAATATTTTCTCAGTTGCATGCAAATTCGATGACTGGCGCGGTCAGTTGTTGCGTGTCTTTTTTAAAACACTGATTACGTTCTTAGCTCCTAAGCGGGAGGTTGAGCCTAAGGAGGGCCGAGGACGGGGCTCTAAAGAGGAGGGGCTAGGCATGCCATTGAAAATGACCAGTTAACTCTCTTATGATAGTCAAAATGTATAATGTCACCCAAAAATCCTTTTCGGTTATATTATTGCTTCCTTCGCTTAAGCCAGTAGAATGGTCCTCGATTCTGACGTTTTTAATTAGGTATATTTAGTAGTTTGTAATCCTTTATGAATGAGAGAGTGAAATGAGAATGAAATTCGAACTGCAAGAAAGGCTTAAAATTAGCAAACAGAAAGTAATGTAAATTCATCTATAGCATGATTTCCAGTAAAAATCTTTTCCCACTTGGGGAATACAGGTACAAAGGTGAATAGCTGGAATAGGGTGAAATCAAATTCTCACCTTTTTACTGGAATGAGAAAAACATGATGGAAGTAATATGTTTTTGAGAGTCTTACTGAAATAAAACTTTAGTAGTTTGAATGCATGCCTGATTAAATGCTTTAATCGCTACGTGTTAGATTACCATCTTGACCGAACGACCATTTCTAGTAGTCCTTAGTGCTTAAACCTTTTCTTGGGGTAGATTGGTAACAGTGGTAAGCAAACTTGATCCAGGCAGTCAGAATTCTTGAGTTCCTTGTGTTTTGTCAAACTGTAGTATCATTGAAAGACGCTGTCTGTTGCAGTTGGCTAAACCTACGAAGACTCTAGCTAAGAAGTCTAACGGGAGATCGAATTTTTGAAGATCCCCCAAGTTTGAGTTCTGTGATGTGCCTGCAAATGAAATGAGATCGGTTTTTAATAAAGCAAACCCGGCCCGAGGAATTGGTTAAACAAACATTTTTAAATACAACGCGCCTTTGCCGCCTCACTTTTCATCTTGCTTTCGGGAGAGTGCTACAGTGGAATGCAAGTTGTGTAGATTGTTGTCTAATCTTAAAACAGTCTATCACATGAATTTAATTGCTGTGCCAATCTTTTTGAAGAGTTAAGATTGGCCTTAAAGCATGTGTCCCTACCACCAGGTACAATGCTATTATATTAATTGGACATTTCATTTTAAATGCTCATTCACCTACGCGATCATCAAGTTTTGGCAGGCTCCGTTATGGCCTCTCCTTATTTTCTAATCTCCTAGCTCTTCTATATTAGGCTACAGAAAAGACTAATTTTACAATTCTAATAAACAAATCAGAGAAATGGACACGAAAGAAAGATTTTGCTGTTTTTCCTTAAATGATAAGTTTTTATTGGAGTGTGTGTAGTCAAAATTGAAATAATCAAACCTTTTTATCTTTCATTTATAAAATAAATAGGTCCTGGTGTAGAAGTAGCATGATTTTACTGTTTAAGGATATCGGGATGGCAGAACATGATTTAACTGGGTCCACTTACCCTACCAGTCAAAGGAAATATTGTCGAAATACTAGCCATCCTTAAATTGACAGATAATATGGACAGTCAGTTAACCGGGGAAAAAGAAGTAGAAAAGTGTGTTGTAATGGAGAATTTTTGCCTTTTCGATAATGATGCCGAACAACTGTCGCCACCACCGACTGCCGAGGTTGCAAAAAAGGGGGAACTTTTCCCCCCACCTGGCGATTGTAGAGGGAATCGTGGCGTTGACATAAATCCTTCCGTAGTTTCCAATAGGTGCAAAAGGCGGGAAAATTTGCAGTGCAGTAGGTTTTTTCCGACAGGAGGGAAGCCGGGCAAAGCGTAGGAGAGTGGAAAGTCGTGAAGGCCTGTCGTCAATGTAGGGCTAAGACGGTACCTCCCGTCTTTCTTTTGCTTTACTGGGAAACTGTCTAGTCGTATCCCACATCCATAAATTCCGCAGGGTAATTTTCAAACTGTTTTTGTCTTTTTCTCCTTCTTTTTCCGTTCTCTTTCATGTATGATAAAATTAATGTAAAGGTAAAAGGATTTAGTTAGCATTTTAATCGTCTTCCAAGTGGAAAGTATAGTTGACCCAGATGTCACGAGGTCTGAGCTTTACCTAGCTATGGGGTATCTTTATGATGGGGTTTTGTAAGTCCAACAAGATGAGAGTATCCTTACGTTGATTTTTTTACACCTGCGATCACTGCCCATGCCCACGTCCTGCCAATCCCTTTTAACTTTATTCCATACTGTTATGATTTCGGCAACTACCCCACAAATAATTTTACTAGCTGGAGTGACAATGGCCGTGAATCATTTGATGGACTTCTTTGCGGAGCTTCCTGCGTTATCTTCATGACGATGTCGATTGAGTGCTCACAAAAACATTTCTCCCACCTCTTCACTAGCTAGATAGAATCCAGGTAAATATGGCTGGAAAGTACTAAAGTGGGAACCCTGAAGTGAACCCTTATTCGAGACTAGGCATTTTGGTCAGTGTTCATATTACTAGCAATAGATATACTTGATGATCTGTACATTTCCAATTTCCCTAATATAATCTTAAAACATCACAAAACACCAGATTTTAGTGAACTTACCAAGACGTGTGAGTGATGTTGCAGTCAAACACCTCAGTTGCAAGCAAAATGGATGACAAGCGCTGTTAGTTTTCGGTTTGTGCTGGGCGAAGGTGAGATTAAATAAGGGTAACGTAGGAGAAGATGCTCAAACGATGGCAGAGAAGAGCTATGCAGTACTTTTATTGTTTGCGTAACTCTCGGCTTTTGTAACGGGCCACCGGGGGTCCCACCATTTCATTGCCGCTGGAATTTCCAGCCTCTGATCTACGTCGGTAGCGCCCAATCAATTTGATACGTCAGCAGTGCATATTCTGACCCAGTACTGTGTTTTTTTATGTCTTCAAGGAAGTCCTCGTGTGCTACCGGAGAAAGGAAACCCCACAATTTTTTCTCTCTTATTAGCATCAGGATCCATCCTAATTTCAGCAGAATGCCTTACATGATTATAGTCTCTCAGCCCTCTCCTGTGATAAATCTAATATAATTCTTTTACAGAAGCTGACTTAGGTGCTTTATAAATTCCTATCTTTGATACGAAAAGATCAGATTATTTATTTACAGGCAGCTAAAATTGACATACAAAATAAATCATGCAACATACTCCGAATTTTAGCTAACTCTTTAGATACAGTAAAATTGGAAAAATTCTCAAGTATTTAAGTACTTACTTCTATAGAAACACATCTAGAGTTCACTGGCTTTTCAATAAGCGCTTTTAATACATAATATGTAAATGCTGCAAATAGCTACGTGAAATCTTTTCGCGGTTAAAATAGCCATCATTTCAAACTGCAATCCCTTTCCAGCGAGAGGTAAGCTTGCGGCTTCCGCCTTTAGTGGGCGATCTTTTTTCTAGGAGCTTGGCAAAACCTAGCCTTTGCGATCTCTACTCCCTTCTCTTGTCTCCCAGCTGCCTTTTCTCCTTCACAATATACTGGTCAATGCTAATCGTTAGGTGAAGTAGAGTCGGAGAATATGGTGAGACTCTGTCTTATCCCATTTTTAAGTATAAGCCTCAAGCATCATTTGGGCGAACTGAAGCTTTACGCTTTGAACTGGACTTTACATCCATCGACAGTTCAAATATTCTCGGCTACCCTCACTGGTTATGAAGAAGAAATCTTTCTAGTACACGTTCGAGTTGTATTGCGTGGGATAATTGTTTAGACTTCAGCTTGTGATTAATTAAAATTAATCAGTTGCTTTTGCAATGGGGAGTAAGCTGTCAAGTTTGGGTAAGCAATGATATGATATGTTAAAGTACACACAAAAGCCATTTCCCATCACAAGACATTTAGTCGGCCAGATATTCATTCAGCCATCAGTCAAGAATAGACAGGGCATTTTTAGGGCGCACTTGAAAGAAGTGAGCAATAACTGGTAGCCCATCAAGTTTATTATCGTCTGGTCATGAATGACAATTAAGCGGGGCCCCTCCTTCCTTCTTCCGCGATTTAATCTTTCTAGCTGATGTAAGTGTAGAAGGTTTGGTCAAACATGATGGAAAGTTGTCCTCGGTCTTTTATTTATTACTATTTATTATTTATTTATTATTATTATTTATCCATCACAGCCAAAAGCAAATCATTTAAACTATTTCTGTTCAGCAAACTCTGTTACCACAAAACAGACAAGTTTAAATGTGCTAAGTAGACAATCTCAAATCACATTCACTAAGTTTAAATTATATTTTATAATAAAAGGTTCCAAAGCAGGTGAAAACAGTAGGAAGGGCGATAAGGTGGACCGTACTCGTAACGAGCTTTACAGTGCCTCCATCAATAACCAATCAGGTGCAAGATATGTCGCAGCCCGCACCATCTGTACTCAATAGCTCATAGAAAATATTTTGCATCTTTCTACACTGTTTTTGTAACCGTTTGTATAGCTGCATCATATCTTGCTTCACAGTCAACAATTTATTAAAATGACTTCTTTCTTTAATGTTATTTACAGCCAATCACATGCTTGGTCCGTTCTCCACCTGTATTCAGTTAACTGTAAGCCTTAATTGTAAGAGTTAAAATTTGTTATTTTACTAGACTCTAGTAGCAATTTAAATGTACCACTGTTTGTGGTCGAAAGCTCTCTCTATCTTTAGTCTGTCTGCGCTTTTGAGACTACATTAATTGATGTAGGGGAAAAGCTAAAGTTGGTGATTTTTTATTAAAAATAAATTGAAGGAATGCAACATCTTAGTGCATAATTATTAAAGAGGAATTTACAAACACAGATTCCACCTCATGAAAAAATTCCATCCACATCAGATGCTTGTCTTTTCCCTTTCTCCTCCTTAGACAAAAATAAGTAGGATCACTTTACAGGGGAGATTAATGTCACCCATCCCAGATGCCTCCAGTATCTATGCTTAGGGAATTGTTTATCTTAAGATTTTGTAAAAAATGGAAAGCTGCATGAGCTTACTTTCCAGGAATTACAGTAAAGTAAACTAACGTCAAGTTTTGGTTTCAAAAAGTTGGATAAATTATAAGCATCCGGAATTTGACGTCTTCAAAGGGAATGATTTTTTTAAGTTACTAAAGTACTCTGTGGAAAATTAATAGGTTAGACTACAGACAAAAATTCATTTACCAATGTGCAGGCTCCAAAGGGTGCTGTAACTATACGTAAGAAGCGTATAGTACTACTACTTTGCAGAGAAAGTGGAGAGTAAAAATACAAACAGTTGATTGAAGGAAGCAGACACCGAAGTCAGAAGACAATACTTCACAGTGGTCTGCCCTCAGCATTTGAACCACTACTATTGAGAAAGATGCTGACTTTCGAGAGTCTAACAGCCATTGGTGATAGAACGTGGGATCACCTGAGTAAGCCCAAAAAGTAGGTCGGCAGCAATTACTAGCTTCGGCAGCAAAGAAATTCAAGACGCAACCATTGATAAGAGAGAATGCATGGATCATCATCCAGGAATTCTAGAATGCGTTTCATTAAATGACATCCAAATCGTGAAACAGCTGCCCTTAAGGAAATTCGAATGTCGTGTTTTGAAGAAATTGTTGCTTGAAGTATTCTTGAAAATGGAGAAAAATCTGTTGCAAGGCATTGCATTACCCCAGCTCCGCAGGTCTTAATTTTTGGCTCTTTTACTTAATTCAGGATGAAAAATTTGAGGTTAAATTCAGTATTGAGTGCCTTCTGATCTCAACTCATTTTAATCATTAAATAAGCTATGAGATAAAGTCGAAAAAGGTTGTGGATGAGTGACTATGAATTCAAGGAAAACAATTCCCCATAATGGCATGAAAAAGTAGGCAGAACTCTGAAAAGGGGATGCATCGCAACAGCAGCATTCGGTGAAGAACTGCAAAAGGTGCGCAGACTGCCATGCAAATGATCAAAACAGTCAGCATTTAATTTTAGGTCAAAACAGAACTTTTGCTTTGCAGCTGCGTCAAAGTGGAATGCCACTGAGGCGGCTTAAAGCTACATGGACTAGATGGCGCGTATGGCGTGGCCGAGTCCACGCGGTATACATGAAAATCACGGGAAACGCAGTGCTGGTGAACAGAATGCGATAGCGTTTGGTCATAGAACCCACACGGAAGGTTTTGAAAAGATTACTGTCATAGAATGCACATATTTAATGAATTAGGTGAGATGGAGATATGTCTATTAGTGACCATATCCCTCCTGGTAGTCTTCAACTCACCGCAGCAGCCATTCCTTTGAGTATTTTCAACTCTTAGACGCCTGATCCAGGGCGTCTCATAGAAATAGTAAACTACTTTAAAATCTTAGCAAATCTTTGGTAATATATGAGATAGGCAAATGTGCTAGCTTAGTGGAGAGACATGAACATAACTGTGAATGTCTCAAGACCGGACAATTCGGTGCCATTTCTTGCTTTCGGGCAGACGCACCTTCATGAAAATCAAAATTGATGCATCAAACATTTCCACTTAGTTTTGGTAACACTACCCAGTAAAAAATAGTTCCATTATCCGCAAAGTTTTGTCGTTAATGATGTCTCTGTAAGACGGCCAGTTACTACAATGAAGTAGTTTTAGTGTTCCGATATGACACCATTTATCAAATTTTGATGCATTTGATAGGTTGAGGACCAAAAAGGCAAAGAGCAGACTACATTTATTCTATTATCATAAAAATTCTCTGCAATTTGGTGTAAGCAGCCATCATTGATTATTGAGGAACACGTGTCACACATTTGTGACACTGGATCCACGTAAGAAAATCAGACGCTTAAATCCATTTTTTTGTCTTTGCAAATCTAATCATAACTTTGCACTAATTCTTTTCTTCCAGTGGTTGCAATCAACTCTGCTATCATTTAAGCGGCCAACACTGAAGACAAAGTTAAAAAGTCCGTTGTATATGATGCAATAATGTATAGTAAGTACACACGATGGTCTCACTTGTCAAACTTTACTACTTTATAGAACAGCAATGAGGCCGATATCAAATGTGCTACATCCTTACATTTAAAACTTGTGATAGGTTTCCACTATGAAACCAAATGAACTCTTCAGCAGTTAATTGCAGTTTTTCTCTCCCCACTTATTGGACAGAAGATTAAAAACTTATCTCTCTACTCGGAAATTGTGTTGAAATTTTGTAGCAAAATGTCAAATTTATTTAATGGGAAAAAGAAAAGTTGGATGACAGGACCAGCATGCCGGCAAGTTGTTGCAACAACAAGAAATTCTGAAGAAAGTGACCTTGTGGAAGGTGCATTTTATAAAAAGGCTTCATCACCATGTGCCCAATTCCGTATAAACAACTGACAGGTAAACAATAAGCGAAATGCATTTTTTTCTCAATTGCATTAACAAACGGGAGAATTTGGGAGGTGAATCAATCTCCAGGGGAAGATAACCCATTTTTTTCTATGGGGAGGAATTATTAAATTACAGGTGAAGTGAGAGATCGGTTTATAGAATTACTTGCAACTTTTTTTGTTCCAAAGGTAAACAAACACAAAAACTGCATAAAATATTGCGCCGACTATGTGCACGGTTGTTTGAATGTTCCTTTTAGGCAAGACTCGGTGAGAAAAGACAAACATCATGACGGATCGGACGCCATCGGTCCCAAGTCCCCGAGGAGGAAGCTTAACCTGAACACACCTACACCGTGATATTTGTACCACTTTTATTAAGTGTGTCTTCGTTCAACTTGTTTGCTCAATCCAGGAGTATGAGGGCAGAGGTGGAAAAGAGAAACCCTGGGCCAAAATTGGACTGCAGTTTATAAGCAAATTATTTGAAATAAAAAGATTATAATCACTTTTCAAATTAAAAGACAAGATATTTTTGTCAGACAGAAGTGAAGTAAATTTCCCCTCTTAGGAAAATTCCATCTGACATTGATGTCTGGGAAGTTATCTGAAATACTGTAAAGAGAAATATGACAGCCTTTCAGTACAGAAGTGAGCTTGAAAGGAGGAATTGCAAATGATAGAACCTGATTGCGCCGTGTGGCTACTTCCAGTTGACAAAGAGACCGTCATTTCACTTCGAATGGAAGCTGTCATTCCAAGTTAGGGATGGATGCCAATATACACGTTAGACACGGAAGTAGCAAAACTAATCTTAGTACGCATTTTGAATTCAAATTCATCTCTAAAAGTGTCGCCTAGGGGTAATTTGGAAATTGCGAAACTACCCATACTGTCCGTTTGAGGGATGTAAAGCACTTTGGACGTCTCATGGTTATAACTAGCTACTCGGAAAGAAGAATGTGGTCTAGCAATGCCTGATAAATATGGGGCAATAACCGTTGAATACATTAAAATAAATTTAAGTTTCAGCCCTGGATCTGCTTATCCCCTGACCCGTGACTATTTACTTTTAAAATGAGAGCAAAATATAATACTTCAGCTGCTTCATTTTGGTTTCACAAGGAGTTAAGGCTCTGTCTTTGTATCTTTGCTGAGCGGCATGATCTAAGGGTCAAGTCAGCAGTTACCAACCCTTTTATACATCGGCAGAAAGCATTCTACCCTGGTATTAGGCCTTTTTCGTCCTAAGGAAAGACTCGGGGCGCTATATTAGAGGAAGCGAAAGGCAAACCCTGTCCTGATCGCTACTGCTGTACACCAGATCTAAACGTGACAGAAGGTTATATTCGGTGGGCTGGAAAACTTGTGGCTGTCCCCAACCAAAGGATTAAAAATGACATTAGCCTTTAGCAATTACTCCAGTCTCTTTATCAGCAGAAATGCTATTAACACCTGATATTAACAAGCTACAAAGTTTGTTATGGAGCTGTCTACGGTACCTAAATGAGGGTGTTAATCAAGTGAACACGTGACTCCTCCACTTCCTTACTAGAAGGATAAAACTCAGATACATCTGGCTGAACAGCAGTGAAGTAAAAACAATGAGGCAAGGAGGAGCAGAGTTGAAATTTCATCCCCACTAAACCATTTTAAACCTCGTTCTTTATTAGGTATTCATGCGACTAAGGGTGGACGTGCGAAATAGCCAGTACCTTCTTTGCTCAGCACAGTTCCTATACAGGGCAAAATCTCAGGCCCAGTGGAATTTTTGAGAGGGATTAATGAAGTTGCAGTCAGATATCTTTTTAGTTACAAGCAAGCTGAATAACCAGTGGTCAGTTGATGCGTGTCATTCCAGCAGCTCCGACTACGGCATGATGGCAGACGTGAGAGGTTGACCAAGGGTAGAGCCGCAGGCGAGGCTCAAATAAAGAGAGTGACTAAATAATGCTCTGATTTTGTAGTTCCTTATTTTGGTTTCGTGGTCAGTTAAGGATCTGCGACTGTTGTTCATCATGGTGGTGTAGATTCCTGGCAATACCTGTAACCCACAGCCTTTCTGTACTTCAGCAATCCATATTTTGTTCTAGCATTATGGCTTCTTTCATCATCCACGAAGTCTACGGACCCTGCACCAAAATTCCATAGTCATTCTTCCCAAAATATATCTACTTTGCCTGGTTTGTGGCAAATTGTAGCAGATTCGTATTTGTTATAAATTTTATTAGATCAGGCGCGCTACGCTTCAGTGATTTTGCCGCAGCGTTCTGCTCAAGAAAAAGGAAACCCCAACTTTTCCATACCTGTACACAGTTTAGCATCCTTAAGGGCAAATTGATGTGGTAAGGAACAAATCAGAAAGGCATGCCGGACTATGCAAACTGAAGCATAATAAACTTCAGATAAACTGAGTTCCTGCAATTTAAGAGAAGTGAAACCAAACCACAAGTAAAATTCTACTTAAAAATTCATAAATAATTCCTCAAACAGAAAAAGAAACATCAGAGATGATTGCACATACATCTGCATTTCATAGTCTTCCATAAACGCTACTAGACGGCACTAGTAGAACTGGAATGTATCATTGCTAACAAACAAGAGCTAATATTTACTACCATGAATCCAAAATAAATAAGCCACTAAAATTAACCATGATATCTTATTTATAGGACCAAGATTGCCATCTGCTTTTGATGAACACAGCGCACGCACTTGTAGGGCTTCAGCCACTGAGCTACGGATGTGGAGGCTGACCTGCTGTGAAAATGGAGATGTCGATGCATACAGCCCTGGTCCAAGTTTTATCAAATTTAAGGGAAATGTCAATTCTCACTTCCATTTTTGAAGTATTTAAGTAATTTTTTACTCCGCTATTCATTTCTGAAGAGTAGAGAATAAAATGGAGAATAACCTTGGCTTGGTAGAAATATAATATAATGGTCAAATTCACGGCCATTCACTTTTAAAGAAGTGATTATGTTTTCATTGAAGAATCACTTATTTTCCTTTTATTTGGCTCTCTTGGTACCCACCAATACCTGACAGCTAGGCTTCCCACGTCGGCGGCCTTTCCTAACACTACATCAAGAAAGGCGACTTCATTGTAGCATTTTGATTCCACTTTAAATACACATTCTTACCAAGCAATTAATAATGGCAATCGGGTTTGCTGAAATTGTTGGTGGAAGATAAAACAAGTCATTCCAGCTGAGTCGTGAATTGATGAGTAGGTGGCTATTTAGTTTCCTTCTAAAGGGACTATTCATGGACTCCCCCCACATAAGTTAATAGACTTTCTCCCGAGGGAAGATGACACATAATCAGCTTTTTGAGGAGCCCTATAAATTTGAAGGCGCGCGGTCGGAGAACTACAAAATTTTCACACGAAATACTAGCCAACTTCTCAATAATTGAATCTACTTGTTTTAGGACAAATTACATTAACTTTTGATAGGTTCGGCCTATTGGGGAGATATTCATCCTACCATGATCTTCACCACAAAGAGTTAAGTGTCATGAACAAATGCCAGAGTTTTTGCTACTGGTTTCCCAGAGGGGCACTTGGGAACCTAAAGTAGCAAGTAGTAACGAGGATTCTCGGTTTACCCCATGGAACGGGTGGTCACCATATTTCGGGCTTGGTCATGGGCTTGCATTATGTGTAGGTCAGTCTATCGTTACGATGTGGTACTTCCCCATTGTACACTCTACTACTTTCCCCGTGGAATGTCGGTCAAACACAATGGACGTTATTGGAGCATATCTGCTTTACGAAAGCCGACGCTTCTCATCAAATCTATTGCTCAGCATTTAAAGGTGGTGTGGCAGCCAAACGAGTCGTGAAGAAATGACATAGAAGTTGAATTCTCTTAACAAATCACCCAAATATGGGGGATACTCCGTATAAAGAGACTCTATATCCTTCTCAATAATAAGCAGATGTTAGTGATATGTTACTTAAAGATGGAAATTGCTGAGGACTTTCGACAATGCTCAAAACAAATAGTGGAAAGGCTGCGGTGGGAGCTACTAAGCAAACGGATTTCGTATACCATTCACCAACAAGTGACAATAAGTGTGGGATACCATTAATATGTTTCCCGTTTATCCATCTTGTATTATAAATTGATGGCGATAAGAAATGACCCACTGTATTACTAGTTCCAACCAAGAATCCACTCACTACCCACTTTAAATGCCCAAGGCGTGCGTCACTTCATCTTCACAAAACAATTCCTGCTTTGTGTTTGATGGACTACAGATGCAAATGTTCGAGTACGACCCATCTCAAATGTAGGAAGGAAAAACCTATTGAGAAACCTTTAGGATTGAACAAACAGTAGGAAGGAAGCCCCATTCTCTTTCTTGTAAGACAATATGGGTCCTCACGCTGCATTGACACATGAAATTTATGCTATGCGATGAGAGGATGATGCCACCTCACTTCATCCTTCCTACTTCTTTCGTCATCTTTATCAGAGTGATTGGTACCTTTTACAGTTGCAATGTGGTAGAATAGACAGTTAGAAATAAAGACGAGATAGAACCAAGGCCACCAAGGATGGATTTTTGACCAAAGAAAAAAAATGATTTGTGAAAGAGGAATTCGCAAGTTTGTGCCTCCTCTGGAAAAATGATAGATGGATGATATTTCCTAAAGCTTTTTGCAGCCACTTTTTTACTGCCCAAAGTGGTGCGAACACAGTTGGTTGCTTCATGCCTTGTTGAGGTGCAGGTCAATCAAGAAACTACTTCAACTGATTTTATTCTGCTTACGAGACTCCATTTATACCTCTTTCCCTATCCTTCATGGTCGTGATTCTAATTGACTGGATACCCAGAGGATTAGAAACCCAAAATATTTTGCTATTCCATTTTCTGACTATTTCAATTCCATTTCTAGAACTCTGACACTGATCTGTGAGGGTAGACAGCTTGTTAAACAGAATTTGACAAGTGAAATCCTTATTCAAAATAAAAAATTTCGGGGCACTTACAAACTGCCTTCGATGATTGCCTGATCACCTTAGAAACGTTAAAAGCATTTGGTGTTCTCGTAAACCAAAGCTTTGTGAATTCCTCAATTTAAACAGAGGAAAACAATTTTGAAACCTGCAGTAGTGAGCATTCCACTTCTACATCGCACTCCCTTGCTGAGATGGACATGCCAGCACTCATTGGATCAGTTTACAAATGATAGCCTGTATTTTCTAGTCCCTTTCTTTAATACTAGACGAGAACTGAAGTTGTTTTAAAATAAAACAAACTAATTCTTTAATTTGTGGTATGCCAGTGCCCTATTTTCCCCTTATCAGTACATACAGACAAGGGGAGGATTGACAACAACCCCGAGCCTTAGTCACCAGTTGTCTCGTAAAACAGTACTTTATTATCAAAAAGGGAGGCCTTTTCTCCCATTGTTACAGGTAACGGGCTCGGAGTTAGGCGGGCGGATACATATTATGAAAATTGAGAAGAAAAAGCATTAAAAGCTTATCATCCAGCCTTTTCTTTCCCCACCTCACCCTACCACATTGCCAATAAGGTGGTTGACTAACAATAATACAGATGCGGTCTGGACCAATTTCAGGAGATCACAGGCGCAGGTGCATTGTTTACGCCGTTTTTGGCCTTTCATCTGCGCTAACAAAACAATTATGACAATTTTACTATGAATAAGTGATTCATTCACGGGTGAGAAGGGAGTACGAAGGCTGGATGGAATTTAACAACGAGGGCACCAAGTAGGATCATAACCAGGATTTCGTCTGAAGTAATAATCTTTAAAAATGTGCATTTACATTTCTTTTTGACTTTTTGACATTGAGGATGAGGCTAGTCTGACTGAAACGTGCGTTTCATTAACACTAGATCACCATCAATTGACTTTAATTGTCCAAACAACATAACCATCCCCCCTTTCTGAAGACATTTACCTCAAAGAAACCAGCGAGGAATCGGACTGTTTAAGTTTGTAATTTAAATTATACTCCTGTAAAGCCCTACTTTGAAATTAGTCTACACAGGAGATGTACAGAGTGCCTTTGATTTTCCGCATTCCATTCGCTTTGTTGTTCTGTAATTTAAAGTTGGAATAATTATACCCTTCTGGGGGCATGCTGATTAAATAGTTGCAAAGCATCCTCATCACATCTCCACCCTGGCCTTTGTTAACTGAGTGATAAATAACTCGGTATTATTATCATGCACGCAAGTACTTTTATCAACTGAAACGAGGCTTTCTAGACACTGAGTCATTCCACAAAATTTATTATCTTTGTATTATTTTATTTCCGAATAAATAAAAAATTTTGCCAGCTTATAAGGGTATTCCATTGTAGAAAATTAAAGAGGGCAAAATTCTAATTCGAATGATCGAGTCTTTAGGAAGCCCCATTAAACGGTTATTTGCCCATTTTGAGTTGAAATGGTCTGCAGTAATGACACTTTAGTCAAGTAGAGGAATTTTTGAAAGGTGGCGATCGGAATTTACAAAGAAAACGTTCAATAAGAGTAGAGCATAAAAACGTATATTTTTCCTCTTCCAGTGGGGTGAATGAATAGATATATTCATCGCATATCCATTTCCTCGTCCATGGATCCATACACATCCACTCGTCCATCCATCCATCCATCCATCGGGCTGAGCCGCTTGCCCTCCATAAGATTTCTTTAGCGCAGTTTGAGCTTGCATGTCATTTATCTAATGTGCAACCATGGCTTTCGATCGTACCTCACGCCTACCTAGCCAGTTTTCACTGAACTGTCAAAGTGATTGATCAAACTTATGAGCGATTTTTCTTTATTGACTCCACAGGGGAAATGATATTCGACGACAAAGTGCATTTCTCTATTTTTCAACACTTTTGCCTAATAAAGACAGTTTAAAAGGCGCTAAGAATGCACTTAAAATTAATGGCTAATCATGTTTGCCAATCTATACCTCTGTGGTATCTTGTTTTAAGCGGAATTTCCTAGTGGTCAGCTTTTCTAGGCAACGTATGAATAATAACTCATTAGTTGGGTCTAATTTCTCCACTTTTATACATCCTCTTAACTGTCCTTGGGTTCACATGACGGTGTGATTATCTCGTCACTTGAAAAAAGGAGGGAACGTACCATCTACCCAGTAAACTTTCTACTCAGTGTCAACAATAACGTATTTTGGTAGGATGCAGCAATTAGGTATAAAATATCTTCACAAAGACAGACAAAAGTTTCTGCCCAACCAATTTACCATCACTATTTCGTTGTCTTCGCTCGGAAATGAAAAGTGTTAATTCTCGCCTAGCAGCGGCGTCCACTGTGCTTGCATGTAAGGAGGCTCGTGTGCTTGCATTGTTCCCACTTCGCCATGGATATTCGGTGCCTTTTGCAGGCCTCTTGATGCTCCAGTGTATTCCAATTTCGGAACCGGTTTAGGTTGGCTCTTTTTTAAGAAATGTTTAGCAGGAATTAATTATTAAAAATTTTTAAGTGGCGGATGTCAGTTTAAAACTGATTGAATGAAAGCAATGTTTTGTTTAGAGAAGAAGTTTGGCAATGCAAGCGACTATTCCACCGATCTGTGTTGTTGCAAGCCCACATCCTGAGAAAAAATCGCTTGTGTGTCGGTGTGGCTCGCCTTAGTCACTTGTCGCAACTGGTTGAAACCTGTCAAGTGTACGCCATTGTTGGTATTTATACCCCATCTGTCGGCACATCTCACAAAACTCTACTATTCCCCCGCTATTTCACATTCTCATCTTATAAAGTGTTGGTCAAACCAGCTGGTTGCAATCCCATCTTGTCTGTTTTACGAACCAAGATTTACCAGATTGCAAAGTTGTCGATTCTTACCACTCTCAAAGCATACCATCTGGCGATAATTTACTTAACTCTACATTATGCTAATTTAAGAGTGCCGTGTCAAAAAGGTTTGAAGTGATTTTTTTAAGCGGCATTTAGTTTTATTTATCTGCGTCCACGCCAATCCATATGCCAAGTGACAGTAAATTTTAAAAGCCATGAGCCAATTCTTTTTCACTTCTATTACATGTATTAGGAAATTGTGTTCTTCTGGGTAGTATGCTAACCAAATTGTCCTAAAACCTACTTCTAAGGTAAAAAGCTTTGTAAACGAAGGCAGCGTATCCCTGATTATTTCCCATCAAACCTATTCATTTCCTACACCACTTGTTTCTAAGCTGACTATGCATGTTTTATTTATGTGGCGGACTTTAAAGGAAATTTATTACAGAGGTTTGGAAAATTGTAGCTTAAGTCTTTAAACAACTAAATGTAATCCTAACGCAAGGGAGAGCAACTTCTTCAGAAACCGCCGGAGTAGCGAAGAGTAGAGCCAAAAGAAAGCCATCGCCTTGAAAAACAACTCAAAATGCCCCGTAAGTAAAGTTAACTTTGAGGGTGGTAAGGAAATGCTCCCTCAAATGTTGATGTATTTCCATGTCTAGGACCTTACTTCCCCTTGTAATTGGTATTGGGTAGCCACTTACGAAAGAGACAAACAGTTAGGAGATAGGACTGGCCAGGCTTCGATTTTCCATCTTTTCTAAATGCCAGTAGAGGTAGAAATATCTCTACCCGAAACGATAAAGCTCAAAGGGGCATAAGTGACTATCACTTTTTTCTTGATATTTGCGTTAGACAATTGCATACTCACTTGTAAGCTTGAAGAGTCTTTTGGAATGTAAAAGCAAGGTGAACACGCAGATGGCTGAACCCAGAGGTAGAACAAGGTTGCCTATTTCCAGACATATATGGGCTTCGCCAGCCTCGGTCTCCCAAAAAAAAGAGACTTTAAGAAGCTTTTGGCAGTTGCCTAATTTCCATCACTAGGACCCTTCAAAGCATATCCTACTACCCTGTTGCATTCTCTTTAGGGAGAGAATTTGATGACGAAAGAGCTGCTTTCTTCAATTGTTAATTCTGTAGACATAAACCTCCTCTATGTAACTGAAATTGTAGAGTTAATAATTAACGCACTCTTGGAGACGTTCCCATCAATTCTGACACTGTCCACAGGCCAGAGTTCAGGTCATCTTTCAGAGGGGGGTTCCTCAACTTAATCTTTAGTTCGATTGGAAAGAATTAGTAAAGCGTCATAGAAGAAATAACTGCACATGTACTAAAGGATGGATTGAATCAAGAAGTCTGATGCATCTTCCTGGAAGGTGAATATAAGAATTATAAAAGAAGAATGAAGTAGAAAGGGTGGTTGAAAATGGGATCACTGTTTTGGCTGCCGCAGCTTCTAGTTACTTTTTACCATCATGTGGATTATTCTAGTTCCTCTCATTGGTGACATGACTCTCCGCTACTTGCGTAGCAACTTTTCTGTACCTTTGCACTCAGAGTGAACATTACAGGTAATTAAAAATTGCTTACTTAAAACAACTTTAATCATTCCCTCTCAGATGACAGTTTGGGGCAAGATGTGCCAACGCGCGTGGATGATGTATGCTTGTCAATCCGTTTGGCACTACCTGATAACATCTAGGCGATGATGAATAAGTTTTATGACCTTAGAGAACATGGTGAGGGATGGAGAGGAGGTATGGCAGGCATGTCACCTCGCTGGGGCCAGCCCATCCATCCCGAATTTATGATCTCGGTGGCAGGAGAAGTGCAGCATTACCGACTTCTTTTTCCTCCACAGGTTAAATCCCATCCCAAACCCCAGTACTACATATTTTCCTTCCCCGTGAATGCCAAGAAAATTCTGATCGCAATGTAATTAAATGATTCTTGAGTAAAGAAATAATGTTGAACACTTTGTCTTTGGTTTTTAGCATTTAGAAAAGCAACCAAGCGATCATGTAACGAATGAGAGGATGAGGTGCTTCTCCCAAGTTGCTCACTAGATCTACACAGACCACATGTTTCAGAGCTGTTTTGACTGACTAAATTCTCATGTCGTTAGGTAGAACTAGAGAATCAAAAACTGACCATCGGTTGACTTGATTTAGGCAGGTGTCCTCAAGTAAGTCTGTGGTCTCAACCGTTGGATGCTGTCACTTCTCGTCTGTCCCTTCTCATGCATGGTTTAGCCTCTTATGAAATATCACAAAAGGCCTTCGAATGGAGGTACATCGATGGCGACAAGCATAACGAGGCGTATAAGTCCATGCATGGTTATGTCAAGGACGTTGACGATGTAAGCAGATCTGGGGTCCGACATTGTGAGGACTAAAGTAAGGCGAGAGGGGATCGAACAGTACAGCATAAGTCAACTGTTGCATGGATTATAATAATATTCAATACCTGTCCAAGGTTATCTTAAAGGTTTTCAAGGAGATACAAGCTCTCTATTAACTGTTTCACCTCTAAAATTCGGGTGAACGTCTAGCTCTGGCCAGCCTTGCTTTTGTATCAGCGTTAATTCTAAACTGTCTGTTTCGTATGCAACTACATTCAAATTTCCATTGCCAATTCCAAGGTGATAATCATCACTTGGACAAACATCATCAGGTGAATACGAAGGAATGCAGAGGAATGTAACGCTCGCTACACCCAAACGCATCTTTCTCTCGGGTTAATTGTGATGTGTGAAGTCCTCAAACGCAAGCTCCTATTCTTTCAGACGTAAGATTAACAGTAGGACCTTCATTTTACTAACCCACGGCTAGTTCTGACTGTTCTTTCTGTTGCTAGAGCATGAGGAGAAGAAGGCGCCGTTTATTAATACTTTGGAATGGCATCAAGACGTCAGCCCTAATTAGCTGGTCTTCTTCAAGAGGAAACCATCCTTTGTGAACATTTGCGTTTCCATTTACAGTCCTCCACGCTCATATGAAAACATGGCAAGTATAGTCTCCTGAAGGTGAGGTGTTGCATGCCTTGGATTTTTGTCGCGGTTGGTGGGTCACGTAAAACCAGTTCTCACCGCAAGTAAATCAAAAAGTCAAGCAGTCAGCCAGCTGGACAGCATTTCGAAGTACATGTTGTTGTTTTATAAAATGATTGAAAAAATGAGGCACATATTAGTGAATAGTCATTGAAGCATATTGGCGTCACCCCATGCATACCATTTAAGTGGGACTCGTGTGCGTACCTTCCTCCACTTCCAATCTCAGAAAATGTCGAAATGAAGGATTCGTGTTATTTCCCCTCCCATTATTTGCTACTAGGATTTCCTCCTAATTGTAGTAATCTGGATGAAATTCATTAAGAAGGAATAAGTGATTCCTCATTGTTATCTTTTCAAATGATGCCTCTAATTTTTGATGATTTACTAGGAAATCACATTCTTAAGTTGCATCTTTACGATTCGTTTAGCTACCGCACCCTCTTTAAATGATAAGCGAGGGTCTCAGGAGAAACTTCTGTTTTTGTGAGGTGGATAAGCTCTAACAACTGCCTTTAAGTTCAGCCGACGAACCATGCTCTGCTAGGTCAAAGTCAGCGGCAAGTATTAGAGGGTACTATGAGGAAAACCCCCCTATTTGGGCTCTATATTGCATGTATATAAACAGTTACATTCACTTCACCTTTTTTCTGATGTTTTCATATGAATAATAATAGGTCATGAATTATTTGGATACTGAATAAGCCGTATTATATACAATTGTTTAATTGACCCACCATTTCGCCCTTTCTATTGGTCTTTATGAGCCATTAGAGCGTAGTTTCATGCACAGGTCTTTTAACCAAGCTTTGAACAAAAGAATGTATCGTTGCTTGAAGGCAGTTTGAATTACACCTCCCAATAGGATAGAAATGCGTTCTATTTCCTATGGGACATATCTATCCACAATCCTCCAGTCGAAAATAACTGGGCGAATTGTGAAAGTACAATATCTTATAAAAGGTTTTTCGGTGACAACGAATTATTAGTTTGCATATTTTCAGTATACCTTAAATGCTTATTTAATAGTTTCCTAAAGTGAGTTTTGGCTATGTCAATCTTCCGACAATGATCCAAAAATAATAAAGACAAGCGGTAGCATTGAAAATGCTCAGTTTGGTCTGATCGTTGGTTTTTTTGTTAATGAACTTTCTTATAGGCATGCTTGTGTTTTTTCCTAATAGACACTTCTCAGATCTGCAATTTGGCACGTGCAGATTGCTAGATAGGCCTTAATAAAGCAAAGTTTACTATCTGAGACCTATCCAAGACGAGCAAGGTCATACTACTAGAGCAGAGTGCCCATCGTTAATGTACGGTAGAGCTGGAGGGGCTACCGCCATGGCTTGAAGGCAGTGACAACCAGTGATAGCACACTGGCCTGGTCTCAACTGCCCGCATAACCCCTTTTCTGTTTTAAGCGTCATCCTTAGCGCCTAGCCTGGCCATTATAATGTAGTCGGTAATGCATGGAACCTATCCACGAACCATAGTGTTCGTTATCGAATTCGCGTACAACTGAGACGATATCTGACTGCAATGTCACTGATTTCTTTTGGCACTTCCATGGGGTCTGCAGTTTCTTTCCGTTAGAAAACTATATTGGGAGAGGAGGGAATGTGCAAGCCATCAAGTAAGTCCATTGGTAGTAGTGATAAGTGGCCCTAAAGTAGAGCAGTTTAGTGGAGAACAGGAAAAAAAATAGTTTCGTGGGGTAAGGTCCTGCGGTAATTCCTCCTCGTTGCTTTGTTCCCACTTCAATACTGTCCGAGTATATGCCTACTCCTGTTCTATCAGCTAGTAGGTATCACGTATTCGCTTAATTGACGTCTTCAAACTGGTGCCGCATAGAGCTGCACACCAAAATAAGCCAGATGGTTTATG